>NW_020172492.1:3938948-3960857 GCF_003031525.2 Neophocaena asiaeorientalis asiaeorientalis
AGGTTGCGTGAGGAGGGCGTCTGTTCTTCGCTCAGACAGGACGGGGTTAAAGGAGCCGCTGATTCAGGGGCTCTGGCTCACTCAGGCCGGCGGGGCGAGGGCGGGGACGGGCATGGAATGCGGGGTGGGCCTGCGGCGGCAGAGGCTGGCGTGACGCTGCACCAGCCTGAGGCGCACCGTGTGTTCTTCCGGATAAGTTGTCCCTGGATCTGGGACCCTGGCAGTGGCGGGCTGCACAGGCTCCCCAGAAGGGAGGTGTGGAGAATGACCTGTGCTCGCCCACAGGCCTCTTGGTGGCGGCAGCAGCAGCCTTAGTGTCTTATGCCCGTCTCTGGGGTTCGCGCTTTTAGCTGCGGCTTTCGCCCCTCTCTGGAGCTCCTTTAAGCAGCGCTCTTAATCCCCTCTCCTCGCGCACCAGGAAACAAAGAGGGAAGAAAAAGTCTCTTGCACTAACCCCCTGCAGGCTGTGTTCACGCCGCCAACCCCAGTCCTCTCCCTGCGCTCCAACCGAAGCCAGAGCCTCAGCTCCCAGCCCCGCCCGCCCCAGCGGGTGAGCAGAGAAGCCTCTCGGACTGGTGAGTGCCGGTCGGCACCGATCCTTTGTGCGGGAATCTTCCCGCTTTGCCCTCCGCACCCCTGTTGGTGTGCTCTTCTTCGCAGCGCCGAAGCGTCCCCCTTCCGCCACCCGCAGTCTCTGCCCGTGAAGAGGCTTCGTAGTGTGAGGAAACCTTTGCTCTTTCACGGCTCCCTCCCAGTGGTGCAGGTCCTGTCCCTATTCTCTTGTCTCTGTTTTTTCTTTTTTCTTTTGTCCTACCCGGGTACATGGGGAGTTTCTTCCCTTTTGGGAGGTCTGAAGTCTGCCAGCGTTCAGTAGGTGTTCTGTAGGAGTTGTTCCACGTGTAGATGTATTTTTCCTGTATCTGTGGGGAGGAAAGTGATCTCTGCGTCTTACTCTTCTGCCATCTTCCCCTCGTCCTCCTACCGTTATGTCGGATTTATGTGTTTTGAAAAAAGTTTTGTCATTTTTTGTCTTTTAGAATATCTTGTCTGCCATATTTTCAAAATTGAACACCACCATCTTCATAAAAGAGAGGGTGAATAACTCTTCCTGCTGCAATTGGATGTATCCTGGAAGGATTCCACTTTTATATATAAGCAATAGTTTTTAGTGCATTTTACATAAGTGTGCACTTATAAACATGGATTTGTGATGCTCTGGTTCACTCCTATCCAATAGGGTTTTTTACAGTGATAGATATGGTTTATAAATCTGTGTTGTCCAGTGTGTTAGTCATTTGGCACATTTGACTATCAAGCATTTGAAATGTGGCTAATATGCCTGAATTTTTAATTTTAATTAATTTCATTTTGAATAGTGATATGTGATTGGTGGCTACCATATTGGACAGTGCAGCTCTAGACATTTATATACAGAAGCTGATCTAGTGGGCAAGAGAAATGGTTTTGACTGCAGCATGGAGAACAGTGGGAAAGAAAAGAATTAAATTAAGCACTAGCAAAAATACTGAAATGAGTGTACTAGAATTGTGGGAGCGAAAAGCTGGAAGTAAATTGGCACAATTAAGATAATGAAAATTGACAACAGAGTTGTTTTCAATGGTGCTCAAATGTTAAGATGATTAGAATCACCTGCAGGGTTTTAACAAACTACCAGACCTCAAATGCAGAAGTTCTTTTTTTTTTTAATTTAAGTATAGTTGATTTGCAGTGTTGTGATTATTTCTGGTGTACAGCAAAGTGATTCCAAATATATATATATATTTTTTCAGATTTTTTTCTATTGTAGGTTATTACAAGATACTGAATATAGTTCCCTGTGCTGTATAGTAGGACCTTGTTGTTTATCTAAATGCAGTTTCTGATTCAGTAGGTTTGGGTTGGGGTCTGAGGATTTATGGTTTAAAAAGTTTACAGGTGATGCTGATCTTGATGGTTTGAAAATTATGGTGTAACTCTGTTGTAGAGTTGCTAGCTCCAAAGTGAAGGCTGCTTGCTGGAGAGTAACACTACTACGTGAGCCCCATGGCTTATTTCCGCTGGAAATACTCTTGCTTCCTAGCACCCAGAAGAGGATAGCATGACTTCCCCAGAGAGAGATTGAAAACTTAGTTAAGGGGTCAGATCTTTCTGCTATTTTGGACAAAGACAAACTGTGTACCTTTTGACTTACATATTTATATACTTAGATCCAATTAATAATTGGATTGATTTAATAATATTATTATACATTTATGAAATTAACTAATATACTTAGTAAGCTATTATCTATTAAATTATGATACATTTTACATGTTAATCAACATGGTCAGTGTAGTGAAACTGTTAGTTACCTACCCAACCCTTCATTCTTCCTAACATTAACACTGATTAAAAAAAATAAAAAGTTCCACTTCTTTCATGACCAAAGATGACCAAATTCTTAGTTTCAGGATTAGATCTTAAATTGTTTACATTTCTTTGGAACTAGTTATGTTAAAACTAGTTTCTTTAAACTAGTTATGTTAATTTCATTCTTCTTGCAAGTGATTGGTTTAAGAGTGAAGTATTTAACCCAAACAGTGAGAAGTTTCTTTCATTGTAAGAAAGAGGCACAACAATAGATGCTATTTTTCCCCTGGACTTGGTAGTTTGGTTATAAACCCTGAAATTACTGCAGCCCATCAGTACACAGCCCCTAACTCTGATCTTTAGGGTGTGATGCTCAGGAGGTTTTTATTTGTTTTCGTTTTTTTTATCCTTTTTTTTTTCTAAATCACAGAGGTAAACAGAAGCATTCTTTGTTCCTCTTGAAGCTGTTAATGGAACAATGTCAGGAATTCAAGAAACCCTTTCTTTGATGTTACTCCTCATGTTAGTAACAAGAAATGATATTTACTAATGACAGAAAAGTCTAGAGGACTATTCAGAGATTTCTCTCCACCTATTTTACCAACTGAATTGTGAACTCTTTTAAAGATAAATACTTTTATATAGTGTCTGGTAAAGTTCTTGGCATAATAATTTCACAGTAAACTCTCATGCAAATGATATATGGACAAATAAATAAACATTTCTTCCTTAGCATCCTAAATAGATTTTTAAAGAAACGTTACTAGTTTATGTAAATTTACCATTGCTTTGCTGAATTATACCAAGATTTTATTCACAAAATTTATCATGAATATGTAGAAATTGCAGGATTATTTCTTGTTCTAGGCAGCTATGCTGTTATACTACATCTAATTTTTTTCCACTCTGACTTATCTGTAGAGCAAAATGACAATAGACATTACCTACTTCCTTCTTCCTTCTTTTTCTTATCAGATAAAATAACAAAGTAGAATAAATGACAAGAGAAACAATAGGATTGCCATAACCTCAGGTTATATTTTTCCAAAAAAAAAGAAAGTCCTCTAATGTGTCCTTTGGCGTGATATAACACTAACATTTAAAATGTCCTTTTCCTTTGCTTCGACATTCTATAGCCCATCAAAAAGTAAATTTGAGGTGATGTCATGTAATGTCTAGTGGATGATGGGGCTACAGAAACATTGCCATTGACTGACCTATCTCTAGCATCATAAGCAGTACCACTTCTAGATGGTAGACAAGTTATATAATCAGCATGAGTTGTTTAAAATATAATTATAAAGAAATCATAACCGAAAATGGTTTGTTTCCCAAATGTCTGGATAGGTATTCACACTGTTTATCATCTTGTATCTAATTTTACTACATTAATCAGACATTTCTCAAATTTAAGTCTTAATTTATGAGATTGGGTGGTAAACAAAAAGTACAAAGGAAAATCAGATATAAAATATTTCATAATATAATTCGCTTTATTTTAAATTGCCATGTGATTAAAAGTTATCCACCAGCTACAACTGAATATGTGTAAGGCAAATCATCCTATGTTTTAGACTTCTTATATTTTTAGAACATTTTTCCTAATTACTCATTTCTATAAATTCCATCAGTTGATTTTCTTTTTCCTGTTCAGAGAAGGCATGCAGAACAGTTTGCTTCCCATTTCCAGCAATGCTCCTCTACCCAGCCAGTAAGCTTGGAGTTCTTTCCCCCCTCCCAGCTCTATTGAGTTATGATTGACATATAGCATTGTGTAAATTTAAGGTGTACAATTTGATAATTTGGTACATGTATACATTGTGGAATGATTGCCACAGTAAGGTTAGTTAACACCTTTGTCACCATGTAAAACTACCATGTGTGTATGTGTGGTAAGGACTCTTAAGATCTACTCTCTTAGCAACTTTCAAGTATATATAATTCAGTACCATTAACTGTACTCACCATGCTGTACATTAGATCTATAGAACTTACGCATCTTATAACTGAAAGTCTGTACCCTTTGACTACCTTCAGCCATTTCTCCCAACCCCCTATCCCTGACAACCAACAATCCACTCTTGGTTTCTATGAGTTTGTGATTTTTAGATTTCACATATGAGTGAGAGCATATAGTATTTGTAATAATGCCTTCAGATTTCATTCATGTTGTTACAAATGGCAGGATTTCCCCCCCCTTTTTAATGGCTGAATAATATTCCTTTGTATCAGTATATACATACCACATCTTCCTTATCCATTCATCTGTTGATGGACCCTTTGGTTGTTTCCATGTCTTGGCTGTTGTAAATAATGCTGCAATGAGCAAGGGGTACAGATATCTCTTTGATATAATGATTGAGTTTCCTTTACATATATACCCAGAAGTGGAACTGCTGAATCATATGGTAGTTTTATTTTTAATTTTTTGAGGAGCCTCCATACTGTTTCCTGTAGTGGCTGCACCAAGTGACGTTCCCACCAACAGTACACAAGGGCTCCCTTTTCTCCATGTTCTTGCCAATGCTTGTTACCTCTTGTCTTCAAACACATCACATTCAAAGCTTAATTAATGTCAACTCTTTCTACACCATTTCAGTGATTGGCACTAAAATCCATCCACTTTAACAGAGAAAATATTTATTTATCATAATTGATCCCTCTCCCTCTCATATCGCACACTTCCTATTACACATCTATTTTCAAATTCTTGATATTTTTAAAACTTTTATTTATACAATCCACATTCCGTAAAATTCACCCATTTAACATGCACAAGTCAGTGTTTCTTAGAATACTCACAAGATTGTGCAGCCACCATCACAGTATAATTTTAGAAATTTTTGTCCCCTGGCAAAAGAAACACTTTACATATCAACTGTCGTATCACCCCCCATCTCCTCCACCCAGCCCTAGGCAACCTAGTCTACTTTCTATCTTTTTTTGTTGTTTTTTGGGGGGGTGGGGGGGTTTGGTTTTTTTTTGCGGTACGCGGGCCTCTCACTGTTGTGGCCTCTCCCGTTGGGGAGCACAGGCTCCGGACGTGCAGGCTCAGCGGCCGTGGCTCACGGGTCCAGCCGCTCCGCGGCATGTGGGATCTTCCCGGACCGGGGCACGAACCCGCGTCCCCTGCATTGGCAGGCGGACTCTCAACCACTGTGCCACCAGGGAAGCCCTACTTTCTATCTTTATATTTTGTCTCTTCTGGATGTTTTATATAAATGGAATCATACAATATATGGTCTTTGTGATTTCATTTAGTGTAATATTTTCAAAGTTTATCCATGTCAAAGTATGTTGCTTTACGCTTTTTTATTGCCAAAAATATTTCATTGCATGGTTATGCCACATTTTATTCATCCATTTATCAGTCTGTGGTCATTTCAACTGTTTCCACTTGTCTATTTATGAATAGCCAACTATGAACATTCATGTACAAGTTTTCACGTGGGATATATGTTTTTATTTCTCTTGATTGTATACCTAGGGGTGGAAATGCTGGATTATAAGGTAACTCTAGCTTCACATTTTGAGGGACTGCCAAACTGTTTTCTAAAGCAGCTGGATCATTTTACATTCCCATTAGAAGTTTATGAACATTTCTGTTTCCATAGCCTTGCTAACCCTTGAGATAGTCTATCTTTTTTATTCTAGCCATCCTAGTGAATGTGGAATAGTATCTCACTGTGGTTTTGATTTGCATTTCCCTGATGGTTAATGATGTGTATCTTTTCGTGTACTTACTGGCCATTTGTATATCTTTCTTGCAATAGGATCTGTGTTTAGATATTTTGCTCCTTTAAAAACTGAGTTATTTTATCATTTCGTTATTGAGTTGAAAGAGGATTTTTTAATATATATATTCTGGGTGAAAGTCTACTATGAGGTTATATGATTTGCAAAGATTTCTTCCCAGTCTGTAGGTTGTCTTTTTACCTTCTTGATGGTATCATTTGTAGCACAAAAGTTTCTAATTTTGTTCGAGTCCAATTTATTAATTTTTTTATTGTCGTTTGTATTTTGGCGTCATGTCTAAGAAACCACTGCTAACGCGAGTCACAAATATTTACTACTATGTCTTCTAAGAGTTTCATAGATTTACTTCTTAGACTTATGTCTATGATCCATTTTGAGGTACTTTTTGTGTCTGATGTGACAGCTAGCGGTCCAATTTAATTCTTTTACTTGTAGATATCCAGTTCTTAGCACAATTTGTTCTTAGACTTAAGTCTATGATCCATTTTGAGGTACTTTTTGTGTCTGATGTGAGCTAGCAGTCCAATTTAATTCTTTTACTTGTAGATATCCAGTTCTTAGCACAGTTTATTGAAAAGACTATTTTCCTTATCAAATCTTGGCACCATCAAAAATCAGCTGACCACAAATGGAAAGATTTATTTCTGGAATCTCAGTTCTATTCCTTTGATGTCTATGCCTGTCCTTACGCAAATACCACAATGTCCTGATTACTCTAATTTTATAGTAAGTTTTGGAATCAGGAACTGTGAATCCTCCAAATGTGTTATTTTTTTGTTTTTCAAGAATATTTTGGCTCTTCTGATCCCTTGCATTTCCATATAAATTTTAGAATCAGCTTGTCAATTTCCTAAAAATATTTCCTAAAAAATCTAGCTGACATTTTGACAGGAATTGCATTGAATCCATAGATCAACTTAAGGAGTACTGTATCCTAACAGTAATGTCTCTACTGATCCATGAACTTGGGGTATCTTTCCATTTGTGTCTTAATTTCTTTCAACAGTGTTTATAGTTTTAACTGTACGAGTCTTACACTACTTTGTCAGTTTTTTATTTTTAATTAGTTTTTTATCTAATTATTTTATTCCTTTTGATGCTATTTTAAATAGAATTATTTTTTAAATTTTATTTCTGGTATGTTCATGGCTAGTGTATAGAAATAGAGTTGATTTTGGGATATTGAAGACTTGCTTAATGCTTGAGATTTAAAATCCTAATTATTTCTTTATGTTTTTGTAGTCTCTCTCTAGTTCATTTTTGGCTCTTAACCATGCCCTTCTTTCTTACTTTCTGCGGAACCTATAGATTGTTTTTTTTCTCTTTCTACTAGATAACTACATAGTTACCTTTTTTTTCCTTTATGGTATATTAAACCTCTTCCCCTCAACTGGGAGTCCCACCTCAGTATTAGACTCTCATTTTTACTTCTGTCATCATTCTCAGTTCAACCTAGCCTCTTCCAACACATGTCAGCCACAATGATATCTTCCAAATGAATTTTGGTCATGTCATCCTCTACTTAAAATTCCTGACAACTTCTTACTATTCATATAATAAAGATCAACACTCTGTTGATATTCTAATAGTCCTCCATGGCTTGTCCCTGCGTGCATCTCCATCACATTACACACGGAACACCACTCTTCTCTTTGCCCTTTGACCTCCTCTCACACTCGCCTGCTGTCAGTTCCTGGATCAGGCTATACTCCTTCCATCCACAGGCTCTGATAGACGGTGCCCTCCGCCATGCATGCTCTCCCCTTGCTAACACCACACCATCCTCAGATCTTAGAGAAGCCTCCCATGACCTATACCTTTGGCCGGTTTCCTTATTTTCAATTTGCACAATGCCACACTCCTTTTCTTCAAAACAATAACTCTTGTTTATAATTGAACACATAGGCTTTAGTACTTAATTAATGACTTCATCTTTCAAAAGACAGTAACAGAATATAATGACAATGTCCGTTTTTGCTCCGTTGTATCTTTAGTGCCTGATACCTAGAAATGTTTCACTTAAAACTTTATTGACTAAATGAATCCTCATCATTTCTTGCAAGTAGTTGACACCTGGAGTACATTGTTCTATTGTGATTTTTGGAGTCATACATGTGAGTGGACACTGTTTAGCTTGTTAAAGCTTTAAAAGTGACAGCATTATTCTCTCTGATCAAAGGAATCTAATCAGGAATTTAAGGTTCAGGAACTTTCAGTTGTGACTACTGAATGTGTTCTGTCTCGCCTTGAGGAAGATACTTCATTATTTATGTCAGTTTTGCATTCAGAAATCTCTCTCTTCTTTAACAGACAGTCGCTAATGAGGATGGCACCTCCAAAAGAGCAAAGTCCTAAGGTTCTTAATAACTAGGTGTGGCACTTTGAAAGTTATTTAAGCCCTTTGAAGCTCACGTCTCTAATCAGTGAAATAGCTGGCTCGTTGGTTGTAGGTGAAATACTTAATGCATAAAAATTTTCGTTTCTTGCTCCTCTCTGTTTCCACTTGCCTCCCATCTCTCAGCTCATGGTTTTCAACCTGAGAGTACATGGTAAAATAATTCATAATCTTTTGAACCAGTGGTCTTCAAAATGGAATGCACACATACAAAGAATACTAAAGATAATCCACTGGTGTCCAAGAAGAAAATATTAGAACTTCAGTTTATAGTTATTTTTTTGAAAAATAAAGACACACACAAAGGCTTGTTATAGAAATAATACAGATCGACGCTGGTAGTCTCAGTTTCTCTTAAGTAAAATTTTAAATTATCTGATATATCGTTTCTACTATTTAATTTCAACAAAACTAACTTTCACACAATAGACGAGTTGCTTGGAAAGATTCCTGGGAAGAAACATCACATTGAAGATAACTGCCAGAGTTTTAATCTCAGCTTCTTGTCAGGCATATATTGGGTGGATCAGGAAAACAAAAGCACTCTAATTCAATCACACTATTGCATGCTACCTGAAATTTATTTTTTAAAATAATCACATTTTAAAAAAATCAAATAATCACATTTTATTATGCCCTTCTTTGGTAAATAAGACATTTTTCCTCCATGGTGACTGAGAAAGAAACTCATGCCAAGTAGAGAGCATTTTGAAGATAGGTATTTGGAAATGTTTTGTTGCAAACATGTCACCCATAAAAACTCTCATTGCTCTTCACATAAGAAAGATCTAGAAACGACTTTCTAACCAGTTCATAAGAACAGCTGGCCCAAAGAACACAGAGATTTAACATAAAGCTAAATTTCAACAAAATCTTAGGCTAATTACAGATGGATTGAAAATGTGTCATGATTATTAATACAGCTGATGATATATGCCGACCATTTCTATTTAAGTGTTTTCAAGGTATTTTGTCTTGCTAAAATGTTAATGTCAGCGCTTAATCCCAATTACCAAAATACACTTTACATAGAAAGGAACTTTGGATGCTCCAACAAAAATAACGAAGCAGTTACATTGAGAAAGTTTTTGTACACTTAGCCAATAAATTATTTATTACAGTATTAATATTTGTCTCCTTTTTGAAGAATCATATTTTATGTGTATTTTTTAATGTATGCAATACGTTAGCATATTAGTATGCAAATATAATTTTAAATAAATAGTTCTACATATCCTGAGGGTGCATGCTCAGTTAATTTTTTTTTCTTTTTCATGATTGGAATGAGTGTTCAGACAACTAGAAACAACCTCCAAAAAGCGCTTGTTAATTATACAGCTCTGATAATGCAAATTTCACTTCTTCTTCCTTTTCTGCAATATTTTCTTTTTTTTTTTTTTTTGGAATTTTATTTATTTATTTTTTTATACAGCAGGTTCTTGTTATCAATTTTATACATATTAGTGTATATATGTCAATCCCAATCTCACAATTCATCACACCCCCACCCCCACCACCCCCTTCCCCACTTGGTGTCCATACGTTTGTTCTCTACATCTGTGTCTCTATTTCTGCCTTGCAAACCAGTTCATCTGACCATTTTTCTAGATTCCACATATATGCGTTAATATACGATATTTGTTTCTCTCCTTCTGACTTACTTCACACTGTATGACAGTCTCTAGGTCCTCCCACATCTCTACAAATGACCCAATTTTGTTCCTTTTTATGGCTGAGTAATATTCCATTGTATATATGTACCACCTCTTCTTTATCCATTCATCTGTCGATCGGCATTTAGGTTGCTTCCATGACCTGGCTATTGTAAATAGTGCTGCAGTGAACATTGTGGTACATGACTCTTTTTGGATTATGGTTTTTTTCAGGGTATATGCCCAGTAGTTGGGTCAAATGGTAGTTTTATTTTTAGTTTTTTAAGAAACCTCCATACTGTTCTCCATACTGGTTGTATCAATTTACATCCCCACCTATAGTACAAGAGGGTTCCCTTTTCTCCACACCCTCTCCAGCATTTGTAGATTTTCTGATGATGCCCTTTCTAACTGGTGTGAGGTGATACCTCATTGTAGTTTTGATTTGCATTTCTCTAATACGTAGCTATGTTGAGGCACTTTTCATGTGCCCCTGGGCTATCTGTATGTCTTCTTTGGAGAAATGTCTACTTAGGTCTTCTGCCCATTTTTTAATTGTTTGTTTTTTTAATATTGAGCTGCATGAGCTGTTTATATATTTTGGAGATTAATCCTTTGTTCATTGATTCATTTGCAAATATTTTCTCCCATTCTGAGTGTTGCCTTTTCATCCTGTTTATAGTTTCCTTTGCTGTGCAAAAGCTTTCAAATTTCATTTGGTCCCATTTGTTAATTTTTGTTTCCAATATTCTAGGAGGTTGGTCAAAAAAGATCTTGCTGTGATTTATGTCAAAGAGTTTTCTTCCTATATTTTCCTCTAAGAGTTTGATAGTGTCTGGCCTTACATTTAGGTCTTTAATCCATTTTGAGTTTATTTTTGTGTATGGTGTTAGGGAGAGTTCTTCTAATTTTATTCTTTTATGTAGCTGTCCAGTTTTTCCAGCACCACTTACTGAAGAGAAAGTCTTTTCTCTATTGTATATCCTTGCCTGCTTTGTCATAGAGTAGTTGATCACAGGTGCGTGGGTTTATCTCTGGGCCTTCCATCCTGTTCCATTGATCTATATATTTCTGTTCTGTGCCAGTACCATACTATCTTGATTGCTGTAGCTTTGTAGTATAGTCTGAAGTCAGGGAGTCTGATTCCTCCAGCTCTGTTTATTCCACTCAAGATTGCTTGGGGTCTTTTGTGTCTCCATACAAATTTTTAGGATTTTTGTTCTAGTTCTGTGATAAATGCCATTGGTAATTTAATAGGGATTGCATTGAATCTGTAGATTGCTTTGGGTAGTATAGTCATTTTCACATGTCTCTGTTTTTCAATAAGTTAACTATAAATGGAAATTCTAATATTGATTCTTCCAATCCAAGAACATGGTATATTTCTCCATCTGTTTGTATACGATTTGCTTTCTTTCATCAGTGTCTTATAGTTTTCTCAGTACAGGTCTTTGACATCCTTAGGTAGGTTTATTCCTAGGTATTTTATTCTTTTTGTTGCAATGGTGAGTGGGATTGTTTCCTTAATTTCTCTTTCTGATCTTTTGTTGCTAGTGTATAGGATGCAAGAGAATTCTGTGCATTAGTTTTGTATCCTGCAACTTTACCAAATTCATTGATTAGCTCTAGTAATTTTCTGGTGTCATCTTTAGGATTATCTATGTATAGTATCATGTCATTGCAAACAGTAATAGTTTTACTTCTTCTTTTCCAATTTGTATTCCTTTTATTTCTTTTCCTTCTCTGATTGCTGTGGCTAGGACTTCCAAAACTATGTTGAATAATAGTGGTGGGAGTGGATATCCTTGTCTTGTCCTTGATCTTAGAGGAAATGCTTTCAGTTTCTCACCATTGAGAATGATGTTTGCTGTGGGTTTGTCATATATGGCCTTTTTATGTTGAGGTAGGTTCCCTCTATGCCTACTTTCTGGAGAGTGTTTATCATAAATAGGTGTTGAATTTTGTCAAAAGGTTTTTCTGCATCTATTGAGATGATCATATGGTTTTTATTCTTCAATTTGTTTATATGGTGTATCACATTGATTGCTTTGCATATATTGAAGAATCCTTCCCTCCCTGGGATAAATCCCAGTCGATTGTGGTGTATGATCCTTTTAATGTGTTGTTGGATTCTGTTTGCTAGTATTTTGTTGAGGATTTTTGCATCTATATTCATCAGTGATATTGGTCTGTAATTTTCTTTTTCTGTAGTATCTTTGTCTGGTTTTGGTATCAGGGTGATGGTGGCCTTGTAGAATGAGTTTGGGAGTGTTCCTTCCTCTGCAATTTTTTGGAAGAGTTTGAGAAGGATAGGTGTTAGCTCTTCTCTAAATGTTTGATAGAATTCGCCTGAGAAGCCATCTGGTCCTGGACTTTTGTTTGTTGGAAGATTTTTAATCACAGTTTCAATTTCAGTGCTTGTGGTTGGTCTGTTTATATTTTCTATTTCTTCCTGGTTCAGTCTTGGTTATACCTTTCTGAACCTGGTTCAGAAAGGTTATACCTTTCTCAGAATTTGTCCATTTCTTCCAGGTTGTCCATTTTATTGGCATAGAGTTGCTTGTAGTAATCTCTCATGATTCTTTGTATTTTTGCAGTGTCAATTTTTACTTCTCCTTTTTCATTTCTAATTTTACTGATTTGAGTCCTCTGCCTCTTTTTCTTGATGAGTCTGGCTAAAGGTTTATCAATTTTGTTTATCTTGTCAAAGAACCAGCTTTTACTTTTATTGATCTTTGGTATTGTTTTCTTTGTTTCTATTTCATATATTTTTGCTCTGATCTTTATGATTTTTTTCCTTCTACTAACTTTGGGTTTTGTTTCTTCTTCTTTCTCTAGTTCCTTTAGGTGTAAGGTTAGATTGTTTATTTGAGATTTTTCTTGTTTATTGAGGTAGGATTGTATTGGATAAACTTCCCTCTTAGAACTGCTTTTGCTGCATCCCATAAATTTTGGATCGTCGTGTTTTCATTGTCATTAGTCTCTAGGTATTTTTTGACTTCCTCTTTGATTTCTTCAGTGATCTCTTGGTTATTTAGGAACGTATTGTTTAGCCTCCATGTGTTTGTGTTTTTACCTTTTTTTCCCTGTAACTGATTTCTAATCTCATAGCGTTGTGGTCAGAAAACATGCTTGATATGATTTCAATTTTCTTAAATTTACTGAGGCTTGATTTGTGACTCAAGATATGATCTATCCTGGAGAATTATCTGTGTGCACTTGAGAAGAAAGTGTAATCTGCTGTTTTTGGATGGAATGTCCTGTAAATATCAATTAAATCTATCTGGTCTATTGTGTCATTTAAAGCTTGTGTTTCCTTATGAATCTTCTGTCTGGATGGTCTGTCCATTGGTCTAACTGAGGTGTTAAATTCCCCCACTATTATTATGTTACTGTCGATTTCCTCTTTTATAGCTGTTAGCAGTTGCCTTATGTATTGAGGTGCTCCTAGGTTGGGTGCGTATATATTTATAATTATTATATCTTCTTCTTGGGTTGATCCCTTGATCATTATGTAGTTCCTTCCTTGTCTTTTGTAACATTCTTTATTTTAAAGTCTATTTTATCTGATATGAGTATTGCTGCTCCAGCTTTCTTTTGATTTCAATTTGCATGGAGTACCTTTTTCCATCCCCTCACTGTATGTGTCTGTATGTGTCCCTAGGTCTGAAGTGGGTCTCTTGTAGACAGCATATATGTGGGTCTTGTTTTTGTATCTATTCAGTGAACCTGCGTCTTTGGCTGGAGCATTTAATCCATTCACATTTAAGGTAATTATCGATATGTATGTTCCTATTACCATTTTCTTAATTGTTATGGGTTTGTTTTTGTAGGTCCTTTTGTTCTCTTGTGTTTCCCACTTAGAGAAGTTCCTTTAGCATTTGTTGTAGAGCTGGTTTGGTGGTGCTGAATTCTCTTAGCTTTTGCTTGTGTGTAAAACTTTTGATTTCTCCGTTGAATCTGAACGAGATCCTTGCCAGGTAGAATAATCTCAGTTGTAGGTTCTTCCATTTCATCACTTTAAATATATCGTGCCATCCCTCTCTGGCTTGTAGAGTTTCTGCTGAGAAGTCAACTGTTAACCTTATGGGAGTTCCCTTGTATGTTATTTGTCGTTTTTCCCTTGTTGCTTTTAATAATTTTTCTTTGTCTTCAATTTTTGTCAGTTTGATTACTATGTGTCTTGGAATGTTTCTCCTTGGGTTTATCCTGTCTGGGACTCTCTGTGCTTCCGGACTTGGATGGCTGTTCCCTTTCCCATGTTAGGGAAGTTTTTGACTATAATCTCTTCAAGTATTTTCTCAGGTCCTTTCTCTCTGTCTTCTCTTTCTGGGACCCTATAATGCACATGTTGGTATGTTGTTGTCCCAGAGGTCTCTTAGTCCATCTTCATTTCTTTTCATTCTTTTTTCTTTATTCTGTTCCACAGCAGTGAATTACACCATTCTGTCTTCCAGGTCACATATCCGATGTTTTGTCTCAGTTATTCTGCTATTGATTCCTTCTAGTGTATTTTTCATTTCAGTTATTGTATTGTTCATCACTATTTGTTTGTTCTTTAATTCTAGGTGTTTGTTCTTTAATTCTTCTAGGTCTTTGTTAAACATTTCTTGAATCTTCTTGATCTTTGCCTCCATTCTTTTTCTGAGGTCCAGGATCATCTTCACTATCATTATTCTGAATTCATTTTTTGGAAGGTTGCTTATCTCCACTTCATTTAGTTTTTTTTCTGGAGTATTATCTTGTTCCTTCATCTGATAAATAGTCCTCTGTCTTTTTATTTTGTCTATCTTTCTGTGAATGTGGTTTTTGTTCCACAGGCTGCAGGACTGTAGTTCTTGCTTGTGCTGTCTGCCCTCTGTGGATGAGGCTATCTAAGAGGCTTGTGCAAGCTTCCTGATGGGAGGGACTGGTGGTGGGTAGAGCTGGGTGTTGCTCTGGTGGGCAAAGTTCAGTAAAACTTTAATCCGATTGACTGCTGATGGGTGGGGCTGAGTTCCTTCCATGTTGGTTGTTTGGCATGAGGCGACCCAGCACCAGAGCCTACAGGCTCTTTGGTGGGGCTAATGGCGGACACTGGGAGGGCTCACACCAAGGTGTACTTCCCAGAACTTCTGCTGCCAGTGTCCTCGTCCCTGCAGTGAGCCGCAGCCACCCGTGCCTCTGCAGGAGACCCTCCAACACTAGCAAGTAGGTCTGGTTCAGTCTCCTATGGGGTCACTGCTCCTTCCCCTGGGTCCTGATGCACACACTACTTTGTGTGTGCCCTCCAAGAGTGGAGTCTCTGTTTCCCCCAGTCCTGTCTAAGTCCTACAGTCAAATCTCGCTAGCCTTCAAAGTCTGATTTTCTTGGAATTCCTCCTCCTGTTGCTGGACCCCCAGGCTGGGAAGCCTGACATGGGGCTCAGAACCTTCACTCCAGTGGGTGGACTTCTGTGGTATAAGTGTTCTCCAGTCTGTGAGTCACCCACCCAGCAGTTATGGGATTTGATTTTACTGTGATTGCGCCCCTCCTACCATCTCATTGTGGCTTCTCCTTTGTCTTTGGATGTGGGGTATCTTTTTTGGTGAGTTCCAGTGTCTTCCTGTCAATGATTGTTTAGCAGTTGGTTGTGACTTTGGTGCTCTCTCAAGAGGGAGTGTGTACACGTGTGAACCAATCTCTCTGCAATATTTTCTGTAACTGATCAACCTTTAGCCTCTGGTTTTATTCTCCTCTATTTAAAAATCATAGTTTCTTTCCTTTTGACTTCCTTATTAGATGATTCCTTCCATCCTTTTTTGGGAACACCTCATTATCACTTAAGTTTGAAAATTGTTTTTATGCTCTTTCATCTTCTTCTCTAGTTGGAGACCAGCTCATAGTCAGGGAGAACATAATTGGCAAATCCCTCAGGCAATGAGACAAACATAGTACATACCTGCAGGACACTGGAACAGGTCCCCTGGTATTCATTACCCCCGGAGGAAATAGTTGAACCATTTTCACTTCTTCACCTTCCCTGAAGGCTGCTCTTAAACTTCTCCAGTTGACCTTCTCCCCCTCATCAGGTAATCTAAGCATTAGTAAATAACAGTAATTCACACACAAATGTATCAGACTGAATCCCCTTAGATCACAGCAGCAAATACTCCGAGATACTAGGGATATGTCAAAATCTCTCATTCTCTGCTCTCCCTTATTTTGACAGGTGTTTTCGAAGTATGACTCCTAAGATATTTGTATTTTTTAAAATAAGCATTGCAAACAGATATTACTGAGAAAAGTTTGATCTTTACATTTTGCTGTTTTATTTATGGTTTAAAGTGTTTATATAGAAGAAGTATGAACTAAGACAAAGCTAAGGAATTAAAAGTGAGTTTGGGGTTAGCAGATGCAAACTATTATATAGAGAATGGATAAACAACAAGGTCCTACTGTATAACACAGGGAATTATATTCAATATCCTTTTATAAACCATAATGGAAAAGAATATGAAAAAGCGTATATATATAACTGAATTGCTTTGCTGAACAGCAGAATTTAACACAACGTTGTAAATCAACTATACTTCAATAAAATAAATTTTTAAATAGGTGAGTTTAATGCCTTACACATACACCCCTCTAACTGGAATAATCTTTAAAAAGATAAAAAGATATAGTAGGGAAGAAAGAAATGCATCCTTTGTCTTTTTATCCTCTCAGGGTGAAAACTATTCAGCAGAAATGAAAAACAGAGGTCCAAGTCATTGGAGGGCAGCTTCTGCCTATAAACCCAGGACATATACATGAGGTTGCCAGCGTTACTCGGGGACGATCACTGAAAGGGCTGGGACTCCACCAGGGAAAGGCTCCAGTATGACATAAAGGAGCCGACATCAGGAACAGAAAAACATGGTCAAAGTTCTGGGAGATAAAAAAAGGGGGCTCAGTTGCAAAGACAATTTGATTAATTATGCTGAATATCTTTCTTCTCTCAGGCTGCCTTTTAGAGGTTTTACCACGTATGCTATCCCAGCAGGTAGCTAGGTCTTTGACATATCTTCTATCTGTTGAAAACCTGGTTGAAAATAAAAATTCAGGCAATCATTTGGCTTCTTTATTCTCATGGTGCCAAAATCAGTTTTGTTATTTTTTTTAAAATCCATGTTGTAATGGAACATTTTTGTATTACGTGTATGTGACTGATGGTTATCATGTTCGTGTGGTTTTCTATTAGCATATTTCTACAACCATTTACTGCAAAATGTATTTCCCTGTAGAATACCCTAAAGTCTTGAAAATTAAAAAAAAAAAATGATGCTCCATTCACCTTGTAAGTCATCAGATAATGGCCACTGCCAGAGGTAAGGTTTTTTTTTCCAGAGGTCAGATTTTGAGACAGAAAGACCAAAGTTCTGATCTCATTAAGCAATCTCCCTCTTCCTATCTTTTCCATCCAGCTACTAACTTTAAAAATACGTCTAGGTTGTTGGCAGTTTATTATATCCAGAAGGAAACTTGACTTACTTTTTAAGAGGTGAAAAAATCTGAAAGTGCAGAAAATTTAAAATAGCACTTACCTTTAAGATAAGTGAAATATATTCAATTTTAAAACATGGTTACCCTTTTGATTAGTAACTTACAGTCTATACAACATGTGGTACTGCTTAGAGAAAAGGTGCCACATAAAAAACAACTAGAGTTATGAGGAAGTGCAGTATGAAAATTGTAACTTAGTTTTAAATGTCTTTTAATGCCAGTTTAACCATTTGAGGAAAAAGATCTGATATTTTCCTATAACGTTTTCCAAATCAACTAGAAATGATATTTTTTTCCTTACTAGTACTGCTCAGAATTTAAATAAAATTAGTTCAAATCAATGCACCGCTCCACATAAAAACAGGAGAGTAAACTAGAACTTTATTTTCTCACCATAATCTCTTATGTCATCAAATTAAATAAATATAAAATTATTTCCTAATCAGTTATGTGTTAAGTGTTTAAAACAAAGGACCATACCTAGCACTTCTCCATTATTCATGGACAAGAAAGGCAAGTTAGAGGGGAAGTAGGGATGCATTTAGATATGTGCCTGTTTCTTTCCTTTACTATTCTAGCCTAAAAAAATTGTCCCAAGGAATCATTTTCCTTTAAAGAACTGTCTCAGATTAAATGAGAAAAGGAAAGAACTCAGCTGAGGTATGGAGGATTTGGGGGGAGAATAACTAGGTCCCAAACAAACCACAGCTCAGTTGATACAGAAATAAATTTTAGGAACGATCACAAGTGCAAACTCCAGGACTGTCAAGAGAGAGAAAGCATAGCACTATGTTTAGAAGTCCAGGCAGCCACATACGGACCAGCCTAGAATCCCCACCTGTTGCGTTTATTGATCAACTAAGCATTTCTTGAATAAATATGGGCACATACATTCATAATGTGATGTAGGTGTTCTAAGTGTTAAGGGAGTCTTGATGAGGCAGAGGGATATAAAAGAAACACTGATTCCCCTGAGTTATGGAGTTGCTTGTGTTAGCACAAGCTTTTCACTGGTCACTATTCTCAGCCGAGTGATAGATAAAGCTTCTCTGGTATTTCCAAAGAAGGTGTAGTTGTCTCGAGAACAAAATTCTCCTGCTTAATAAATATAATTGGTCTCAGTTTGGATTATAAAATATAATGCATTCTTTTCTGCTTAAGAAAATATATATGATTCCAATTTGAACCAGTTATTCAAGGTTTTATTCTTTAGGGGAAAAAAAGTGGCTACTTTAACAATTCAGGTAAATAGCATTTGAGTTCAAGTTGGTATAAGTTCTGCAGAGAGTGTCTAACAACTGGAAACTACTGTTATTATTGAAAGTTGGGGAATGCCTGAGAAAAATCTAAGAGGCTTAGTGGGAATCTATTAAGAAGATAATGTCAGCGAAGGGCTTTAAATGGGAAGAGGTGCAGTGGAGCCTGCTGGAAACCAGTTTCCCCCGTGGAAGCTCTTGTCCACAGTGGGCATCTCTTTCTCATGTAATATTTTCTAATCACAACGTTCCATAAACAGTATTAGGAATGTGTGTGCCTCTTAGCAAGATAATATGGGATTTATATCCATCCTTCAGCTATGAGACTTGTTGCCTTTTACGAGGAAGTTGTCTCTAACTCGTGAATACGGCTAGGGGCTAAAATCATTCAACTTCTGCCGAGTTCCTTTAGTTTTTCCCTTAACATCTAATTTATTTTCCTATAGGATCATTCTGCTTTCTAGTTCAGGTTCTGGATGCTATTTAGAATTTGTTTAAACTGACCTTTACCTTTCATTTTGATTTCCCTATGGAAAAATAACATCAAGTGATCCGTATTTTGTAAGTAACCGTAGTATTTTTGGAATATAGGTAAAGATTCATCTTTATGTCAAGTCATCAGATTGGATGGCATACTTGATAAAATGTAAATAAAGAAAGCAGCCATATGTAATTCAAGGTGGGTGGGAAAGCAGGTGAAGAGGTTAGTAATGAAGATCAACAGGTACTCTTGGGCCAAATAAAACCCCAGTACAGGTATCTTATATGTTGGGTGCTGATTTTTAGGTTTTGGTATAGTTTAAGAGATTTTTTTTTTTTTTTTTTTTTTTTTTTTTCGGGGGCCCTCAGGACCGGGGCATGAACCCGTGTCCCCTGCATCGGCAGGCAGACTCTCAGCCACTAGCGCCACCAGGGAAGCCCTTTAAGAGATTTTTAAAAGGATGATAACTTTGCCAGCACTCTACAAGCTGGCTTATTTATAGATGAGACTAGAAACTGGACAGCTAAGTTAAGCACAGTGTGGTGTTTATGAGGGCAAGAACTGAGGCAAGCAGGAGTGGAGAGCAGAGGCCAGATTCTAGAGATATTTAGGAGATGCCATGTAGAGTGCTTGGTGGTATTTGGATTTGAGAAATGAGAAGGTGTGATAGATGACGCTACATTATTTTAACATGCCATCAGGTATTTATAGTTATAAATGCTAAGTTAAAATGTGGGACATTTTTACAGCAAGCCAAGTTCCAAACTAAAATTTAAAAATCGTGAGCCAGTTGAAAATGTGTGTGCACGTGGGCAAAGGCAGACCCTGAGCTAAGAAAAGAGAAAAATGTTGTATGGATGTTATGGATGATCTCTTTAATAATTCCTTTAGTGCACTCTCACGTTGGTTTAAAAAATAATAATAGCTGCCAGTTGTTAAACACATCCTGCTGAACTTAACCACTTGAACTCAAATACTAGTTTATCTACTTGAATTGTAAACATAACCAAGTAAAGTAAATGAAAAAAGGAAATTGACAAATAGAGATAAAACATGCTAATGATTTTGTTAAAAACTTGAGCCCAAAGACCTTGCTTTGTATCTTTGACAGCTCTTTATTAAGATACATGTTATTTTATGTGCAGTGGTATTAATTGTGTCATTTTTATTTGAGCGTCTTCGTGTCATCTTGGACCAGAAAATTAAACCCTCAGGACTATGGCATCTCTATCTGTAAAACGGAGGTAGGGAGTTATATATCTCAATGTCTTGGAAAGGCTTAAATGAGATAATATGCACAAACTAGCATGTAAATTCCCTGGAAAAGATCGATTGCCCAACCTAGTTTAGTAGTATTTTCCCTGACCTTTAAGGTAAACGTACGTGAGTAAAGAGATATTTGTAGAGCATGGCCTTACAGATAATACATAGATCCATACAGCTTCATATTTGTTCTGGGAATTTACAAAGAAAGCCTCTCTTTGACTTATGACAGAGACGGGAAGGGTCCAGCTATCAAGCCAGATTACTTGGTTGATATTTATTTGAAATCAGTGCTGGAGCATATTCTGATTCCCCCATTCTGGGAAACGTTCCCTTCGTAGGAATCTCCCTTTCACTTTTGTGAATCTCTGTCATAAAACTTATCAGTGTATAGGAGCTGAGATATGATTCGTGCAGTGGCTGTGTTTCTCAGGCACAGACTAAAGGATGCAGGAAACATTATGGACTTTGTAAAGCTGATTTCTTGCCGTGAGTTGCCCTGGATCTTTCAGACAGAAGGTGAGGGTGTTTCACCTCCTATGGTCATTGATCATTTGCCCCCATAGGTTACCCGTCAGATATCTGTTGGCAGGTAGCACTTGCCATTTAAGCTAGGAGGCACTCTGTTCCTTGAGGGCCTGGAGTTTTGGTCAGGATGCCTGTGGAGTCACTACCCATGTTGCATCCATTTCATAGCGGGCTCTTTCTGCCTCTCTGGCATATACTGCCTGGAGATAAAGTTTTCATCTTCCTACTTTCAAGACCTCCAGCCTTGTCTGTCTTTCTCCAGTCCGATGGGAGTGGAAGTGATGGGAGTGGAGGAGGCGGGGCACGTGTGTGTGCGGCGTGTGTGACTGGAAAGAAAGAAGCATACTTCCTCCTGCTTCCGGCCAAGATGATCTCTTTTTGTAGCCCTGACACATTTCCCTTTTATAGCAGCGAGCGCTGAGAGAAGAAAAAAGAAGAACCATGAACCAAACAGGCTCATATCTCAGAATTCCACCAAGAGATTTGCCTGCTGTGCCTGCAACTATCTTTGAGAGCAGGATGTATATATATATATATTTTTTTAATCATATTTCACTTCCAGCCTTAGTGCAGTATCTAGAACATAGTGTTGCTGAATAAATATGGTACTTGTCAAAAGATAAAGTGAAGTCCACCATTAAAAAAAAAATCTTGTAAAGAGGGTCACTCTTATTTAAGTCCTTAGAAATCTCTCATACTACATTTTTTTTTTTTTTTTTTTCCGG
>NW_020172492.1:3960971-3978106 GCF_003031525.2 Neophocaena asiaeorientalis asiaeorientalis
TCTCCCAGTTCATCCCACCCACCCCCCCTTCCCCCTTGGTATCCATACAGTTGTTCTCTATGTCTGTGTCTCTATTTCTGCTTTGCAAATAAGACCATCTATACCAGTTTTCTAGATTCCATGTATATGCATTAATATATAATACTGTTTTTCTCTTTCTGACTTACTTCACTCTGTATGACAGACTCAAGGTCCATCAATATCTCTGCAAATGATCCAATTTCGTTCCTTTTTATGGCTGAGTAATATTCCATTGTATATATGTACCACATCTTCTTTATCCGTTCCTCTGTTGATGGACACTTGCGTTGCTTCCATGTCCTGGCTATTGTAAATAATGCTGCAGTGAACATTGGGGTGCATGTGTCTTTGTGAATTATGGTTTTCTCTGAGTATATGCCCAGTAGTGGGATTGCTGGGTCATATAATAGTTATATTTTTAGTTTTTTAAGGAACCTCCATACTGTTTTCCATAGTGACTGTATCAATTTACATTCCCACCAACAGTGTAAGAGGGTTCCCTTTTCTCCACACCTTCTCCAGCATTTATTGTGTGTAGATTTTTTTGATGATGGCCAATCTGACCTGTGCGAGGTGGTACCTCATTGTAGTTTTGATTTGCATTTCTCTAATAATTAGTGATGTTGAGCATCTTTTCATGTGTTTGTTGGCCATCTGTATGTCTTCTTTGGAGAAATGTCTGTTTAGGTCTTCTGCCCATTTTTGGATTGGGTTGTTTGCTTTTTTGATATTGAGCTGCATGAGCTGTTTATATATTTTGGAGATTAATCCTTTGTCAGTTGCTTCATTACATTTTTTTTGAAATAAGACATTCTATTTATAAAAAAAGTTATTAGTATGAAACTGTTCCAGTCAATGCTAGCTTTGGATACATAGAGAGATTATCTGACAGAAAAACTAGAAAAGGAGGCAAATAAATTTAACAGAGATTTTATATCCAGGTGTATGATTTCACGATTGCAAATGTAAAATGTGCTTGTGATGTAACTATTTAAAGGCCATTGAAAAACAATTTCATTTGTTAGATTTTGGAGCTCACAACTATAGAAAAACAGGGCAAATTTTAAAAACCTAGTGTTATAGGGCTTCCCTGGTGGCGCAGTGGTTGAGAGTCCGCCTGCCGATGCAGGGGACACGGGTTCGTGCCCTGGTCCGGGAAGATCCCACATGTTGCGGAGTGGCTGGGCCCATGAGCCATGGCCGCTGAGCCTGCACGTCCGGAGCCTATGCTCCGCAACGGGAGAGGCCACAACAGTGAGAGGCCCGCGTACCGCAAAAAAACAAAAAAAACCCGTAGTGTTACAAAAGTTGGTATCTGTGCTTGTGATAAAATTTTCAGTGAGCATTATACATGGTATATTAATCAGTTAGTGTTGGGATAATTAATGATGCATAAAAATAAATAGCTCAATGGCAGCTGTCACCAAGTGTTTATTCTCCTTCCCATGTCTGTGGGTGGGCTAGGGTGGATCTGCTTCAGACTTCATCTTGAGTTCAGATCTGCTCAGTTTGTCTATGCCTTCTCCTTGGACCAGCAGCCATTGGAGGAGAAATCCACAGCACAAGCCAGATCCTGCAGGTTACAAGCTTTCCTCACTTCAGGCCCAGCAACACTCCACTGATGGACATAAATCACATACGGAGCCTAGAGCAATGGAGTGATGGAATGTTACTCTCCCGTGGAGCCTGGGAGCCATGATACCAGGAGACAGAGGGAGAGGAAAGGAACAATTATAAGCAGATAACATGAATTCAAAGAGGTTTTGTCTACAACACTTTAGGTGGAGGATAATATGACCCTGATGTCAAAGAAACGTGAACTTTTAATAAAATTATGTCATAAACAATGAGTGAGAATAATTTTATTTCAAAATCAACATATTGTATAATACACTACGTACATTTTTAGTGGAAATATGTAAAATATTTTTAAAGTCCAGAAATTAGTATACAAAGCGTTTGACCATTTTCTCAACATATTTAATTAAACCGCTATGATAGTAAACCTCCAAAATTTAGCAGATTGTATGAAATTTACCTAATTTTCATGTAACAGTCCAGAGCAGTTGTCCCAAGTCAACAGAAATACTATTTCACACACTTATTCAGGAGCCTGGGCTAGTGGTAGATCTGTCACCTTCCAGGTCATTGTGGTTTTCCCCATCAGAGTTAGGTAGAAGATTCGGGAATGGTGCATCTCACTTGTACTTATGTTCCATGGAAACATCTGATAGCCAAGGGAGCTGGGCAACAGAGTCTAGCTGTGTACCCAGGAGGAAGGGAAGTGCAGACGTCAGGGACCAGTTTAGCAGCCTCTGCAAAAACCGACACAAGTCAATGCATTCAAGTTAGTTAAAAAAAAAAAAAAGGCTCTTCTAGCTGAGATTTGATAGAATAGCATTTTAGCATGCATTGCCTTATATTTGTCTATACATAGTATTTGTTAAATATTGAATAAAATACAATGATATTAAAGAAAAAACACTATCGATTAATTTCTTTGACATCTAACACCTAAATTGTGACAGAGGGAAATAAAAAAATAACAAGTTCAGGTTCAGTAAGAAAATTTGTAGTTTTTACTTACAAAGCATATTGCCTTGAGTATGATCCATGATAATGTATGTTTGTTGACTGGATTAGATTTTAGTAATAAGGACACAGTGAAATACATAATTCATTATATATTTTTGAACGAAAAAAGTTTGACTTGATGGAATTACAAACTATAGACTGCTATGACTGAAAGTATTTTAGCACGAAAAGAATCTTAAATCATTAGATAATCCTTTTATTTTTTTAATTCCCTTTTCTTTTTTAACTTCTTTTTATTATTCCCTTTTCTTTTTTAACTTCTTTTTTTTAAGTGAATACCAATGGCAGTTTATCTCAGGAAATTACAACAATACTCTTTAATTACTTACCTGTCAACTATAACTGATTACATGGCTTTTTTTCTTTACACAATCTGTGAAGTTTATGCTGTCAGTTTTGTGTAGGTTTGGAATTTTGTGCAGTGTTATATTTGGTAATGACAAGCTTTCGAGCACCACCCTAGTTTTAAACAAACTGAAGTAAAGAAAATTTTATGTTTCAAATACACTTTGAATTTTGTGTCCAGATTTTAACTGATATAAATAAAATAGTATATCTTCTAAACATATGTAACTTACATCAAACTGCTGTTTATAGTAAAGAAGCAGGGCTCAAGCTTCCAATACCAGAGGACAAACACCCTTTTTTCTAAGTTAGTTGCTTTAATTTCATGGAAAAAAACAAGGTTTATAAGTATTTTTCTCCAAATGTAGCCATCCTAAAATATTCAGTGTTAACTATGCTTTTAGTACTCTATTTTAAAATATTGCCTCATGTAAACTGTTTCAGAAATGGAAAAGTCACCCAAAGGTGCAAAAAAGAGCAAAATGAGTCATGTTTTATATAGAAAGATTACAAGTTTATTTTAAGCTTTAATACAAACATGAAGTTGATATATAAATGTAATTATATAAGTATTTTTATTTGTATATCCTCTATGGAATTCACTCTGAATTAACTTTCAATATATTAAGTAGAGACTGAGCAAAAGAAATTTTAAGGCAACACATATACTGGCATGTTTATGCACTCAAACAGGATAGTTTGCAAGATCATTATTTCCAGACAGTCTTTGCTTTTTAGATATTTCTTATTTCGTGCATGTTTTACCTAGAGGGATGGAAAGGGGCATTCTCTAAAAATATGAAGTGATTATCCAAAAGTACAGGTTACTCCTAGAAAGATATTGCTACTCCCCAAGAATCGTGGGGTCATGATGAAATCAAGGACATCATCATCTCCTGGCCACCCTCCACCTTCCCCCCTTGCCCTGAATAAGTCATACTGGATTTCTCTGTTACAGAACTGTGTATTTCTTCTTCCTTGAACTACTATCAGGCAACTCTTACTGGCTGAGTCATCACAACGTCTTCCAGTATAATTATATTATGTAAGGCACTAATATATTCCAGTACATCCTTGATTTTTAATGACCTCAATAGGTCATGCAGTTCAACAGCTGCATCTAGCAGGACCAAAGTTACATTTAAAAAAGAATTATTTTTATTTATTTATTTATTTTTGGCTGCGTTGAGTCTTCATTGCTGTGCGTGGGCTTTCTCCAGTTGCGGTGAGTGGGGGCTACTCTTCGTTGTGGTACATGGGCTTCTCATTGAAGTGGTTTCTCTTGCTGCAGCACGTGGGCCCTAGAGTGTGTGGGCTTCAGTAGTTGTGGCGCACGGGCTTAGTTGCTCCGCAGCATGTGGGATCTTCCCGGACCAGGGCTCGAACCCGTTTCCCCCGCACTGGCAGGCAGACTCCTAACCACTGCGCCATCAGGGAAGTCCCAGGACCAAAGTTACTCTTCAAGACTGTACATTAATTTACATTAATTTAAGGAGCGCCATTTTAAGCTATTTTCTAGTCCTCTTTGTACATACTTACCACACTCTGTTAAAAGCATTTATCTATCTGTTTCCTCAACACACTATGCCTGCCTCAAGTATAAACACACACACACACAAACTTGTCTTGATCATTTTCATATCTCTATTATTGAAGTATATTTGATTTACAATGTTGTGTTAGTTTCAGGTGTACAACAAACTGATTCAGTTTTATGTATATTTTTTCAGATTCTTTTCCATTATAGGTTATTACAAGGTATTGAATATAGTTCCTGTGCCGTACAGCAGGTCCTTATTATTTACCTATTTTATATATAGTAGTGTGTATCTGTTAACCCCAAGTTCCTAATTTATCCCTCCCCCCACCTTTCCCCTTTGGTAACCATAAGTTTGTTTTCTATGTCTGTGAGTCTGTTTCTGTTTTGTAAAGAAGTTCTTCCGTATCGTTTTTTTTTAAGATTGCACATGTAAGTGATATCATATGGTATTAGTCTTTCTCTGTCTGACTTCACTCAGTGTGACAATCTCTAGTCCGTCTATGTTGCTGCAGATGGCACTATTTCATTCTTTTTTATGGCTGAGTAGTATTGCATTGTATATATATACACCACACCTCCTTTCATCTGTTGATGGGCATTTAGGTTGCTTCCATGTCTTGGCTATTGTAAGTAGTGCTGCTGTGAACCCTGGGGTGCATGTATCTTTTTGAATTAGAGTTTTTGTTTTATTTCCGGATATGTGCTTAGGACTAAAATTCTTTCTAAGCCTCATTTTGCTCATCTGTAAGATGAAATTAATACTGTATACATCACAAGATAGTTGTGGGGGTTCATGTGTATGATCTTTCACACATACATTTCCAGAGAATCTTACTGACCGTACAAATTTTCTTGTTACATTTATTCCAAAAAAGTCATTGAGCAACTCTTACCTAAAAGGCAATAAATAAAGAATTGTCAGGTATACAAAGCTGAAAGACATGGTTCCCGCCCTTGAATAGGGAAGGTAGCAATTATTTATTGTTGCAAAATAAACTCTCCCTAAGGTGACCAGCATTCAGATTACCTGGGTCTGAGGGGATTCCTGGGACAGGAAATGTTCAGTTTTAAAACGAAGACAGTCTGGAGTAAACTGGGTCAAGTAGGTTGCCATAAATCCATCCCAAACCTTAGTTGCTTAAAGCAAAAATGGTTAATGGTTTCTTGAGAATCTGGCTAGCTCTTCTGCCGGTTTCCTCTGGGCTTATTTGCGCAGCTATCTTCAACTGGAAGGGCGACGGGGCCTCTTCAACTACATGGTCTCTGATCCAACCTTTTCACAGCATGGTGCGTGATCTCAGTTGTAGGCCCCTACACCCCAATGCTCAAGCAACGTATCAAGCCTTTGCTCCCCTCACATTTGCTCCTGTCCAGTTGGCCAAAGCAAGTGTCAAGGCCCAGCCCTACATTAGTGTGGGAGGAGCATATACACGGACATGGAGAACAGGAGGCCCAGCTCCTTTGGAGTTGTTACTACAAAGATCTACACCTACCCAGCAAGTTAGTGTGTTATGGTCTTCCTGTCAGGTGTGCAAGTAATAGGATAGAGGTTGTAGAGAAAAACCAAAGTGGGAGGGAAAAGCAGTGGGCTGGAATTGAGAGCCCTGGGCCAGAGACTGAACTCTACAATACTTGCTTTGAATACCTTAGTTACCTAACTTCTAGGAGCTTCATTTTGTCATCAGTAAAATTACCCATGCCACCTTCACAAGGTCCTTATGTTATAAAAATGTAAGTTTAATGTATAAAAATGCAAAATATTTTTCATTTAAAATTTTTTTAAAATTTTGTTTTATTGAAGTATAATTCATTTACAAAGTTGTATTAATTTTCTACTGTATATCAAAGTGATTCAGTTTTACATATATATACATTCTTTTCCATTTTCTTTTCTATTATGGTTTATCACAAGATATTGAATATAGTTCCCTGTACCATACAGTAGGACTTTGTTTATCCCCATTTTCTGTGTAACAGTTTGCATCTGCTAACCCCAAACTCCCATTCCATCCCTCCCCCACACACCCTCCACCCCTTGGCAACCACAAGTCTGTTCTCTATGTCTGTGAGTCAAAATATTTTTTAAATTAACTAAATTAACTAAATTGTCTTAGGATATGGCTCTTCCTACCACTGAAATCTTCTGATAAACTAGCACTTTATAATAATTCTTTTTAGAAATTTTTAATGCAATTACGTTACTTGTTTTAGCTATGTTAAGTCATAACTTAATTTTCCTTACTCTTCCAACTTCTCGGTTCTTTTTATTGATCAAAAAAGGATAATTTCCATTTGGGGGCATTTTGAGTTAAAATGGAAACCAGTGTTTATCCCAACTTGGAATAAAAACCATTATCAATACACAGAAATAACTACATCCTAGTATTTAAATATCGTATTTTAATGCATTCTTGCATCACGTTAAGCTTTAAATGCAGACAGTCCCTGACTTATCATGATTTGACTTAGGGTTTTTGGACTTCATGATGGTGTGAAAGTGATATGCACTCAGTAGAAACCATACTTCAAATTTTGAATTTCCATCTTTTCCCGGGCTAGTGATGCCACGGCTCCCTGTCAGCCCAGCGACCACAGTCAGGAAGGTAAACAAGCCATATGCTTACAGCCATTTCTGCACCCATACAGCCATTCTGGTTTTCACTTTCAGTACAGTGTTCAATAAACGACATGAGATTGTCAATACTTTATTATAAAATCGGCTTTTGGTTAGATGAGTTTGCCCAAGTGTGGACTGATGTAAGTGTTCTGAGCACGTTTAAGGCCGACGAGCCCAAGCTGTGATGGTTGGTAGGTTAGGTGTATTAAATACACTTTCAACTTGTGATGGGTTTACTAGGCTGGAACCCTCTGTAAGTTGAGGAAAGTCTATAATGTGATTTCCATGTTGTTCGCTCATGTTAAATTCCTCACATTTTGATTTCTCTTAAAAAAATAAACGACGATTTATTTTGATCTTAGTAGGCTGTATTCATTTAGTCATGTTCAGCCCATGCATGTGCCTTTTCCGTTATGACTAGGACAGAGTGTATCTGTATGAAATCCACTTCATAATGTTTAACTCTGTGTTATATAGGTGACTTTGGCAGTATATTTTCTTTTTCATTTGAAGAAACCCATTATGCAAAAATTTTTCTTAGGTAAAAGTGTAAGAATCTGAGTTCTAACGTTTGTCTAGGTTCAAATGTCAGCTCCACAACTTAATTGCTGTGTGTCCTTGAACAAATTATTTAAACTTTCTGTGCCTTTTCTATTGAGTGGTGATGATCATGGTATATATCTCATGGTATTGCTATGAATATTTAATGATTTAACAAGTGCTGAAAGCTTAAAACAACATCTGGCACAAAGGAGTGTCTGAGTAAATGTATCCTCTGTAACTACTACCATTATTTATGTCTCATCATAAAACAAACTCGATTTTTCCTTCACCATTTATTTAATTACGTATCCATTCAACACATATTAATTACCTGCTCTGTGTCAAGCATTGCTCTAGTAAAGGGAATCAGGAGTGCCAGGGTGAAGTGACAAGAGTACATTGCAGTCTTCAAGGCAGTGCTCACTGAGTGGATGCTATTTGTGTAGGGATTTGAGGAGGTGCTGAAATAAACAGTAGTGATGCCTGGAAGAAGAATATTCCAGGTACAAGCACAGCCGGGCACCAGTCCTAACGCGGAAGCAGGTGGAGGTATGCCTGAGGTGTTCAAAGCACAAGGAGGCCAGTGGGACTGGAGCTGAATGACGGAGGGAGAGTAACAGGACTAAAAGACAGAGAGATGTAACAGAGGCTGGGTCACACGGAGACCCGTACGCCATTGTAAGGACTTGGCTTTTCTGCTGAGGAAAACAAGGAACTGTTCTAAGATTTTGATTTAGTGTTTTAAGAGGCTACCCTGTTGAGTAAAGATGTAAAGAAAGAAACACAGAGACCAGACTCCACTGATAATGATCTTGCCAAGGTTATCAAATGCATTCTTGCGCCTCTGCCCTAAGGGTACTTTTCAGTCCTTACGTTCCCCAAATTTCCAGCAGTTGGGGTTACTGTGGATCATTTGTTACCCTTTGTAAAGCTCTCATTTCCTGCCTGTTCTGATAGCATGTCTCTTCATGTTCCTCATAACCCCCCACCCGCCTTTTTCTTTATCCTATTTATTAGCTGCACTTTCTGTTCCTATTAGTACTGGTGTTGCCCAGACCTCTCATTCTATACTGCTCTGTGCAGTGGCACGAAGGGTAGTTAAGTGCTTAAGAGCAAAGACGCTGGAATTAAGTTGACCTAGTTCACCAGCTGGTGTGTGTGTTTGGGGGAGATAGTGAACCTCTAAGGTTCTACAGAATGAGAAAGTAAAGTTACATACTTTATCTTGCTTTTATGCAGACCAAATCATATGTTGTTTTGAGGACTGAAGTAAATGTGCTTAACCGAGTGCATGGAACATGGTAAGTGCATAGAAGTGAGATTATTTTACCACCTGGCAATGCAAGGCATTTCCAAAGCTTCAGTTTCTATCAAGAGGCTGATGGCTTCCAAGTGTATATCTTAAAGCCACATATGTCACATATATTTCTGTAACGTCAGACACCTATATGCAGTTTTCCTACTGGATATTTCCAATTTAATTGTTCACGACATCTTACACTCAGTATATGGAAAGTAGGGCTAATCTTTTTACCTCCCTCCTCCAATCTGCTCTCCGTCTTGTGTTCTCAAACACGGTACAATGGTGCTAACATCCACTCAGGTGAAGACAGAATCTTGGACACCATCTTTGGTTTCTCTTCCTATCATCAGAGAAACATTATCAACTACCAATCCTCATTAATTCTAGCCCTTAAATATCTTTGGAACTTGTCCACATTTTGTCACCCGTTTATCAATTGCCCCAGTCCAGGACAGGTAACCCTTTCTCAGCCGGGTTATTGAACACATTTCTAAGTTGCCTCCCTGTATCCAGAATTGCCCTTTCCAATTCGTTCTTCACCTGGAAGCCATTTCTCAAATGCAAATATCAGCACATTACTCTTCTTGAAATTTTAGTCCATAACCATAACTTAACCATAGAATAAAGTAATATACTGCATAGTGGCAATCAGTTCTGTCCTTGAGTGAGTTCACATCTTGCTTTTTCACACCTTTCCAATATCCACTTTATGCCACACAGTCTAGCCATACTACACTTCTTTAAAATGTTAACCAGGACTTTCCTTCTGCCTAGAACCTTCTTCCACGACAATTCTTTGTATCCTGGACATTTTCTCCAATCTCTCCTCTGAGGACTATTTTGGGTACCTGCCACGCGTTCTGAACTCTATACTTCTAACATTGTCAGTACCACACTAATTTAAATTTTTTCTTTATTTTCTCCCTGTGGACTTTAATCTTTATAAGGGTCAACCCATATCTGTCTCGTTCAAGTTTAAATTCCAATACCTGACACCTTCTTGGAACAAACAAAAGCACAAATATTTGGTGTGGTTTCTAGGACTGTGCTGGTACTAGGCATGCCCTTAATTTAATGAAATTATCTCAGACTTTCTTATAAGTCACGCTTATTTTTTTTCCTTGTTGTATAATACTGTCGTTAAAATAACAACGCATGTCACATTTTGCATCCTTTGGGCTCAGAGTTAATTTTGTAGAGCAGCAGATTTTATTTTTATATAAGGAAGAACTTTCTATTAATCATAGCAGTGGATGTAATCAGGACAGGGCAACCAGTTCTTTAGAATAGATAAAGTTGAGTTTATTGAACTACTGGAAAAAGGGCTGGCATAGTATATATTAAGCTTCTTAACCTTATTTTTCCCTCCAAATTCCTCCTCAGTGTCATCAGTTATAGTTGTGCTACAGGTTATTCCTTCTCTCACCTTCTTTCTCTTCTTTATGAATTTATAACAGAGAATTTGTGGAACCTACTGGTTTATAGTGTCATTTTTTTTTCTAGGAGACACTACTAAAGAATGTAGCTGGACATTCTTTTGACGGTTGAACTAAATGATTCATATGGTCTTTTCCAAAACTGTAATTCTGAGAGTCTATGGATCATGCCATATGGAAATACGGGTTTGACCATTGACATTTATCAAAATATTTGTTTGTTTCATAACATTGAAGTGCTAAAAATCACTTTCAAAATTGAACCTTAAAATTAGAATTTTTTAAGTTTTACAGCCCAAACTCCTAGCCTCATCTTTCTCACATATCCCATGCATTCATTTATAGTGTATTGATAGAATATCCATTTAGTTAGGCTGAACATATGGCAGGGAAGAGACAAATACATATACCACAAAAGACTCAGAGAGAGAGAAAACTGATCTTGGTTTAGAATTAACATCTTTTTTCTCATTCAATTCTTCAAATATTTAAGTGCCTATCATATGAAAAGCTTTATGTTTCCTTCTCCTTTGGCAATACTTTTTGCTCCTGGTTAATTACATCACAGTATATTTAGTTGTAGCCAGCAAACCTAGAATATCCTAGGCGTCTCTTTCTCTCTGACCTTCTCCATCTAGTCAAACTCTAAGTAAAACACATGACTCTTCTTTGGTGTCTCTCCTCCATTTTCATTTACTTTATCCTTAGTATTCATCGTGTCTCATTTGGACTATCAACTAGTTTCCTAACTGGTTTCCTCATCCCCAGGCTGTTTCAAGAACTAGGTATACCCCCTCCCTCTCCTTAAAAGTCCCTGTTGGTGTCTCCCTGACTCCATGAGAAAGTGCATCCTCTTTAACATGGCTTATAGACCTTAAAATATGGTCCCAAACTGATTCTAGTCTAATCTTTCTAGTCACATTCTTTGCCATTCCCTGTACTCACTATTCTTCCTCCTAGCCCTCACACTACTGTGCATCAATGAGGTTCCAAACCTTTAAATTTCAGATATTTTTTCATTGCCTGGAACAGTACCCCCAACATTTTGATTAAAAATTATCAATAATCAACTTAGATTTTACCATCTCTGTGAAGTCATCTATAATGGTTAATATTATGTGTTCACTTGGCTGGAATATGGGTGCCCAGATACCTGGCTAAACATTATTTCTAGGTATGTCTGTGAGGAAGTTTCTGGATGAGGCCAGCAGTTGAATTGGTGGACTTGGTAAAGCCAATGGTCATCCCCAGTGTGGGTGGACATCCTACAATCCATGCAGGGCCTGAATAGAACAAGAGATGGAAGAAGGGAGAATTCACCCGTTTCTTTCTGCCTGACTATGCCGAGAGATCTGTCTTCTCTTGGTCTTGGAATGAGACATATGCCGTCTGCTCCCCTGGTCCTCAGGCCTTTGGTCTGGGACTGAACTACACCATCGGCTTTCTGGGGTCTCTAGCTTGCAGGTGGTATATTGTGGGACTTCTCAGCCTCCATAGTTGTGTGACCCGATTCCTCATATAAATATCTATATTTATCATCTATATCTATCTATATCTCCTATTGGTTCTTTTTGTCTGGAGAACCCTTTCTATTATATCATTCCTGATTTCTGTGAGGACTTAATTGTTAAAGGACCTGTGTTTCAGAGCAATTTATCCAATATAGTACATTCATTAAGTACTTAGATTCTGAAGTTAAATTACTTTGGCTTCCTTACCAGGTCTAGCCCTTAAGAGTTGTGATAACTTGTTAAACACAGCATTTCTATTTACTTATGTGTAAATTGGGGATCATGCTAACACCTAAGATTTTTATGTGGGAATAAATGAAATAATTCAGTGGAAGTTTGAAATAGTAGACTTTCACTACAACTGGTAGAGTGTAATTGTACTGGCTTTATTGTAATTTGTCTCTCCTGTTCTACTTTTGCCCACTAAATTTTGAATATCTTGATTTCTGAAATTGTATTCCTCTTCTTTCAATCTCCCTTGTTGAGCAAAGGCTCTGGAATATAGTAGGCATTCAAATATTTACTGAAAGTGTAATAAAATGAGAAAGATATGCACCATAATTTAGATATTTAAAAGTGCTATTGGATGTCACATGAAGGCCAGTGGGTCATGGAGATGTTCACAAGGAGGTAACATTTGATGGAGGAATTAAACAATACAGCCAAGGCAGGAAAATCCGAGCAAAGAGATCACCATAATCAATGACAAAGCTGGGAAAGAAGTAGTCCAATTATCATGACATGTAAAGTATAATTACAAAATAAATATGCATTATAAAGACCTTGAGTAGTAGATGTAAGTTCTTTTAATACATTGAGGGATTTTGAGCAGGAAGTAGACGTGATTCTAAAGGTGTTTATGAATTAAAATTAAGTTGATAATTAACTTAAATTGGAAGACCTTGGAAGAAGTGATTCCAGGATGGCTTGAAGTGTTGAACTTGGAGGATTTGAAGAATTATTATAGTTAATATTATATTCAGGAAGGCCAGGGACCTATTGATTCTGGACTGAGATAAGTTGAATTTTGGGCTTGTTATTTTTGAAATAGTAGGGTGAATGTCTTAGTTCAGGCTGCTATAACTAAAATACCATAGACTAGGTGGCTTAAGCAACAGACATTTATTTCTTACAGTTAAGGAGGCTGGAAGTCCAAGATCAGGATGCCAGCGTGGTGAGGTTCTTGGTGAGGGCCCTCTTCCTGGTTTACAGAGGGCTGCCTTCTTGCTGTATCCTCACACGAAGAGCTCTGGTCTCTTCATCCCTTATAAGAGCACTCATTCCATCACAGAGACGCCACCCTCATGACCTAATTACCTCCCAAAGGCCCAGCTCTTAATACCATCACCTTAGGGATCAGGGCTTCAACCTATGACTTCGGTCTGTAGAAGTGACTATATTGGCAGTTAGAAACACAGGTCTGGAAGAAAGATGCGGGAATCAAACATTCAGAGGAAATAGCTGATACGGTGGGCATTGAGGAAATTGAGAAAGGAGAAGAATAAGGATGAGGCTTAGGACATTGAGGATTTCTGAACTTGAGGGCCAAGAGAAAAAGGAATGAGAAGAAGGTTCAAAAAGAAGTGGTCAGCGGATAAGAAAATGAGAAAACTGTAGCATTGCAGAAGTGAAGGCAGGGCAGTTTCAGGAAATACGACTTCAACTATGTGATGGATACTGATTCTGTTGAGAAATGGACATAGGGAACAAAGAGGCAAAATGGAAAGCTGAAAGGAGCTTACGGCCTAGAGTCACACAGACCCTGGGTTTATACTGTCTGGCTTTGCCTGTTCCTAGTTATGATTCCTTGGGCAATTTACTTCCCTAAGCCTCAGTTACTTAACTGATAGAATAGAGTCAGTACTAGTACCCACTACATAAGTTTTTTATTAGGATTAAATGAGATCACACATGCGAAGCTCTCAGCACAGTCCCTGGTGTATAATAAGTGCTTATGTTGTGCAGAGCAGCCCTGCCCATTAGACCACTCTCTCGTGACACGTGTTCTATTTCACACTGTCCTTTGCAATACTCACTAGACACATGTGACTGTTAAGCACTTAAAATGTGGCTAGTGTGACTGGCGAACTGAATTTCTCCTTTAATTTTGGTTTGGGTTTTAATGGCCACTTGTGACCAGTCTGGTCTAAAGTGGGCTACCCAAGGCAGGCAGAATGCTATTTCTCTCTCGTATAACATTCTGGGGATGAGGGATGGAGGCTGGTGAAGATGCTCTGGTCCATGTGGCCTTTCGGGCATTCAGGTTCCTTTGGCTAAAGTCTCATCTTCATTTGCATATCTGACACCTCCTCAGATCCAGGTCTGTGTTCCTGCCCTTGGAAGGTGATTTCTTTTTAAGGAAATGGTGCAGAAGTGACACACATCACTTTTGCTCAATTTCCGTTGGTGTGAAACTGGCCACATGGTCTCAGCTAGCTACAAGGAGGGCTGTGTGCTCAAATAAAATCAATTACTTTTAGAAAGAGGAACAGAGAGATTTAGAAACAGTTAACAATCCACCATACAATGTGGTAAGTATCAGTTGTTAGTCTACCTATGAAGGATATATTTTATATCTTAGTAATGTGTGTGGTTGGCACATTTCCTCAGTTTAGAGCTCTTGATCACTCTCAGAGTAATCAGGGTCCATTTGTACCAGACCTGCTTGTCAAATCCCACAGGTCTCCAAGAAAAGACATTTGCAGATTACTTACCACGGTATAATTTTTGGCAGGATACATATATGGGGTAACACCCTTTATTCGCTTACCAACATTTATTTCTCCTCCACCTTAGTTAATGTGTCTCACATTTCTTTGAGATAAATTTTTTCTCTATTATCAACATTCTACTCTTGTTTGGATCCCACATGAGTTCCTAGGGTATAACTCTTGCAACTATAGAACTGGGGGAGGAATTACCTCCCACTTGAGTTTCAAGAGTGAGACTCCACTGCCTAAAATTCACACTCGGTGTGAACAGTGATTGATACAGAAGTGGGCCTTTGGAGTAAACATGTAGCATATGCGGGGATCTTAGGGTCTTGAGAATTTTGCTTTTGGGGTCACGGAGGATGAGAGGCTTGGACTGCTACTTCTCAGAGTGTGGCTCACAGAAGGTTGCACTGAGGGGCAAAACAAAGGATGTCGGCACTGTGTTCTTGATTTCTAAAGCCATACCAGATGCCTGGGAACCAGAATTTTCAGTTCATGAGCCCAAAGTTCCTTTTCAAAAATTCCACTTGAGTTGAGCTTTCTTGATGGTTGAAATAGAAATTTCCTAATAATGCACAAAGAAATGGTTAGAGGAATATCTTTGTCAGCAACGATCATTCCCAGACTCCAGTTTTTTCGAATGTGGAAAAAGATTAGCTTTCATAATTGACTGAAAAGTTACATTAGCCATTGGTTTCTAGTTGGAAAAACAGAAACCACTCTAGGAATTTCAAACAGTGGAAACTTAATTCAAATAATTGGTTGTAAATCAGTGAAAGGGTTGAAGGCAAATAAGAAGGGGAATGTGAGGTTATAATGTTATTAAAATATGCAGAAAGCTTCTACTTCCTGGACTGGAGGAATAAAAGGGAAAACAGCCCTGCCCAGAGGCCTCAGTCACTTCTGGTTGCAAGAAGCCCAGAGACTGCGCTTCCTCTGATGTGGCACGAACTTGTTCTGCCACTGTTGTCACTAGAATCCGAGCCCACAAGCCTGTTGCTGGAGCTGCATGGTAGGCACCATCACAGCCACTGCCTGACATGGTTAGAACTGTGCTCCTAAGAAGAGCCCAGGGGGTTTTCTTGTTTTGGGTTTTTTTCCCCACCATTCTTGCTACAATGCTAGAGGCACTGCCAGAAGCAGAAAACAAAAAGGCAACGCCTTTCCCCTTTATTCTAGCCTCCCATTTCCTGCTGGGATCACGCACTGGCAGAATCAGAAGGGAATCCATCTTGCAAGGAAATTCAGAAAAATGTATCTTGCCAGCTCCCAGCCCCTTCTGATACAGAGGAGGGTGTAAAAGATCATAAATGGAGCTAAAACCCATATATAAAGGACCAGAACATAACTGAACATTTCTAGGTTGAGCATGAAAAGAACAGCCTGACTTCTCTTCCCATGTCTTACTTCTGGATCTCAAAAACAGCGGACTTAGTTTAATTATGTTATTGCCCTTTATTCCTAAGGAATTATACTGAAGGACTCTCTCTAACAATCTCCATATTGGGAGGCATTCTTTCTTTTAATTAATAAATATGTCTGTCAATCTTGAAAATTCTTTAACTGCTGGAAAAATGCTCTCAGACCGTAGGAATCTATAGATTCCACTTAGACAGGTATTGACATGTACATTTTTTTCTCACGATCAATGGGTCCTAGCTCCATCTACTGTGATTATAATAAGATTTATTTAAACTCCTTAAAGCTCAGCTCAAAAATCATAATCACTAAATTTGGGAAACAAAATTCAAAATATTCAACAGAGTAGGGACAATTTTCTCTAAATTTGTACACGGTAGGCATTTTTTGTTTGTTTTTGTTTTTTTGACTCTTCTAACAGCACACACAGCACTTCTCCCCTTTCACCTTTCATCCACATGCAGTGAATTTGAGATGTACCAGTCTGTAACCATCTCTGAAATTCACCATGCCTGATAGAGCCAGTTGTACTTCAGCTTAGAACACATTTCCTTGTACAAACTATTAATCTCCAATACCAAGTATGATTTGTTTGGAGAAAGTTTTTAACAGAAGATTAAAAAAAATATTTCTGCACCCATGGCAACTATTCAAAAACCCAGTTTAGTTGCCCTATTTGTGGTTTGGGTTACATACCAGATACAGAAATGCTGTCATAAAGGATCTGTCATTGCTTAAAAGAAAAATGCACCTGAAAGTGCTGAGATGTAGTTGGATTAGGATGTATTGTGTAAAGATGCTGTTTGGTATAATGTTTCTGGGCTTACCTTTGAGAATGCTATTTTGACAGAGAAATTAAGTCATTATTTACCACAGAATGATCCAAGAAAATGAACTCTGTATCTCTCTGAAAATGCAAGTTGATGTAGGAAAGTTTGATGGAATCAATGAATCAATTTGCTGATATATTTTTGCCACCTCGGTATAGATCATTAACCTAATAGATTATGTTTTTTAGCAGATGCATGTTTTTTTTTTTTGGTGTATGTACTAAAATTATATTTGGAACCTTCCTTTTTTTTTTTTTTTTT
>NW_020172492.1:3978354-4002010 GCF_003031525.2 Neophocaena asiaeorientalis asiaeorientalis
TTTTTTTTTTTTTTTTTTTTTTTGCGGTACACGGGCCTCTCACTGTTGTGGCCTCTCCCGTTGCGACGCGCAGGCTCAGCGGCCATGGCTCATGGGCCCAGCCGCTCCGCGGCATGTGGGATCTTCCCGGACCGGGGCACGAAGCCGTGTCCCCTACATCGGCAGACAGACTCTCAACCACTGCGCCACCAGGGAAGCCCCAGAACCTTCCCATTTTAATGGTCACTTAACCTCCACTGTGTAAAACGCTTAAGTGAATTTAAGCATTTGTATTAAAACCCATACCATCTGTCTCAGACACTAAGCAGCTAGAAACTTCCGGTTTCTAGAAAAAATACCAAGGGTATTTTTTTTTTAGAGACATCGGGAAGTACTGAAAATGTTTGTCCTCAAGGATCCATCTAGTTTTTCTCATTCATTCTCCACCTTTCAGTCCTAGTTACTTAGAAAAAAAGTTACGATAAAGGGATTTATAGCTACATATTAAAGACTTCTTGAGCTATTTTCAAAAAAAATCATTCATAATTTTAAAAAGATTATAATAAAATGATAATGTTTATTTACAAATAAATGAATCTTAATATTAGCATTTTAAGAAATACACAAATTATTTTGGAGAAAACAGGTAACTCATTCATTAATTCAAGAAACATTTATTGAACACATATTTCTTGCCAGATATTTTCTCAGTTTGGGGTTATCTTTATAAGGTAAGTGAAAGAAGGTCCTTCACTTCCCAGAGTTCACAGACTAGTGAAGAAAAACTGTAGATAAATAACTGTAATATACAGTGATAAATTCTACGATAGAGGAAACAATAGAGAACAGAAAATAATACTCCTATTCCAAAACACAGACCTTGTTAGCATAAATCAGGATGGAAACTTGTGCTGAGCTGTAGAAGAGAAGGAAAGTCAGAAATTGTGAATAATATGAGGGAGTGATAGTGGCAGAGAACGTCACTGTGGGTGTGATCTGAGAACAGAGGTAACCAGAATCATATTTCATATGCAAACAGTGATATTACCGGGCTGCCTTCAAGCCCTATTACAAAAATATGGTTGCTGATAGAGAGCCCTCCCCAGGATTGAGGGTGCAATAGCAAAACAGAAGGAAGAGCCTAAGTGATGTTACAGAGAGCCACCCAGACCTCTGCCGGTACAAGAGGTGTATGGAAGGTACTGCTCCCAAATCCATCTCAGCACCAAGATTCTTTTTAAGAGTCTACCCTGAGGAAGAATCGAGCAGGAGAAGAAGTAGGATGGTTATGGGGGTAGAGAGTACTCCAGACCCCTAAAATCAAATCGTGCAGATGGCTGTGTATGTAAGACCGACCCATCCCAAGGGACTTAGCAGATCAAGTTGGCGGGAGGGTTTCACAAGGAAGCTCCACTTGCCTTTCCTTAATTCACAAGCTCTTTGCTTTGTGTTCTCTGTCTGCACTCTGACAAATAAATGCACGCGTACTGACACAGCTCTCGAAGAGCAAAGAAGCAGGTCAGAGTCAGCCCAGAATACTGCAAATAGCAGCACTGAAATCATTTTCCAGGTTGATGAAGCCAGTTCTGCCAGGAGAGTGCTTCAGTCAGACTTCCCAGTGGGTGCTGAAGTTCAGGTGAAGTCAAGTACGTCCTCCAGAAACCTGGTGTTTCAGGAACTCTTAACTAGCAAACAGTCTCTGTGATTTGGCCAGAATTTTGATTGTCTGCTTGACACAAAGAGGTTGTTAATTTCTCACTGATGGTGGGTTTTTAATAGAGAAGAAAAGGAACGTTGAGCCAAGGAAAGTGAAGCATAAAGATTTTCAATCACTTCTTTGTTTGTTTTAGTACCACCATTTCAAAGAAAATGACTCCATCAGTTTAATAAAAATGTGGATTTTTAACTTATCAGTTATACAAGACTATATGATGTTTTCTGGGGGTGTCATGCACTTTTGTAACTGCACACCTTTTTATACCGTTCTCTAAGCCTCTTGCCTTTTACCTACCTTTTGGAAACTTATTCTTCAATACTCAACTGAAGTGGCCCCTCATCCATTTTATTTTTTAATTTATTTATTTTTGGCTGCGTTGGGTCTTCATTGCTGTGTGCAGGCTTTCTCCAGCTGCAGCGAGTGGGGGCTACTCTTCGTTGCGGTGCGCGGGCTTCTCACTGCGGTGGCTTGGGCTCTGGGTGTGCGGGCTCAGTAGTTGTGACACGTGGGCTCAGTAGTTGTGGCACACAGGCTTGGTTGCTCTGCTGCATGTGGGATCTTCCAAGACCAGGGCTTGAACCCGTGTCCCTTGCATTGGCAGGCGGATTCTTAACCACTGTGCCACCAGGGAAATCCGCCCCTCATCCATTTGGCCGTCCTGAAGACCACTTCTCCAGGAAGAATTAAATGCACCATAACATACTGCTAGTGAATTTGTCACGCCACTTATTTCTGTTCTTCCTATTATTATAATGAGATCTTTGCATGTCTTTTCCCAACCTAGATTAAACAACTTTAACAATAGCTTACATTTATCAACCTTTCACCAGATGCCTTATTTCATGTCATTCTTAAAGTACTTCCATAAGGTAAATGCTGTTATTAGCCCTTTTTACAGGTAAAGAAACTGAAACACAGAGGGTACTTTTTCAAGATCAGTCTAGCAAGCTGCTGAGTAGGTTTCTAAGCCCAAGAAGTCTGACTACAGAAACTCTCCTAATCACTAAGCTTTAAATGACAGATTTTATATGAAAGAAAACTTTACATAAGGATTCAAAAACAAAAGGCCACATTTTGAGGTGTAAAGCAGTAAAGGGGACAATCCAGTTATGGTTCAATATAATTATGCGTTTCCTCCTATGTTATCAAAATGCAGCAGCTTGGTTAACTCACCATCTGTATGACACTTAAACACAGACATGCTTTATGGTAATTTCTCTCCTTGACTTGCATTTTGTCACTTTCTTTGAAATTAGGTCACAAACATACTTTTAAAACAGCCTTGAAGCAAGAGGTAGAACTTGCAGAAAATTAATTTCTCGATCAAAATATTTCCTGGGAACTTACATTAAATTCTAGGCATCTTCTTTTAAGAAAGATCCCACTATCTGCCTTCTAAGACTTCAAATCTGAGATTTTTCTTCTCATTATTTCCATGTTGATGAGAAGGAAGTCAATCTTCAGTTATTTTTAATTGCATCACTTTATGTTTTTTTAATGTATGCATTGTGCAGTATAGGTTTTTACCAGATTTAGGTGTGTTGTTTCTCAGGAACGAATTTATTGTATTTCATTCATTTTTAATTTGTGCTCCTGGAAGATATAAAGCTCAAAAATGCTAGATATTTTATAAGACATTTAAGGTGAATATGCATGTCAGTACTAAAAATTAGGTGAGATTAAAGACTCAGAAATCTGTTTAATTCTACAGCAGAAGCATCTGCTTTCATTTGAAAGAGGAAAACATTTCTCTGTAAGTAGGAGCTACTTGCCAAATAATGACGTCACCCTTGCTTATTGCCGAATGTTCTACTTCCTGCTTTGGTCTTACCTTGACATTGGGTCAGTGTTTTTTCCTAAATTGTCATCTTCACAGCTGTGTTTAGCGATTATCTTTAAGAAATACACATGCAGGAATGAATTATATTTATACAAAAGTCGTTTCTCTTTTCAAAGTTTGCTACTGTAGTTAGGATTGTTGTAATACAAACAACAGTGAGCAAAATCTTCAGGCTTCCACTTCAGATTAGGGTAATTAAAGGAAAAAAATATGTATCTCTTACATAATATAACTATGTATGTAATTGACATAATATAACTGTATTGTTTTTGTAAAGAATGATAGAAGTCCTCTAATTTTTAATAATTCTATTATTTAATATTCCCCGCAAGAAAAAATGGAAAACTGCTGATGGTGTGAGTGTTTTCGGAATATTCTGAGCCAAGGTTTTTCTTAATTCAGTAGAAAACACTTTTATGTTCAAGGGTCTAATTTAGTTATTTTAATGTTTACTGTTATTGATGTTACAGATCAGTTCCTTTTCAGAAGAGATGAATATAGAAGAGATGTTTAATGACACAACATACAAATAACTAGGGGTTATTATTTAGACGTAGGATGAGGAAAGTATTGATTGAAATGAAAACAAAGAAGGACCTGACATCAAACAGGAATATATCGGGTATGTGAGGTTTTAATTCCAGAATTCTGCCAGTGAGTTAAAATCTGTATATTTAAATTTAATGTTGAACAAAACAGACAGTAAGGAAGTGCTTTTATAGGAAGAAATGAATGAGTATGATGTTTTGTCAGTAGTATTGCTAATAGGAAAGAAATAAGTGACAATTTAGAAGGAAGCAGATGACTAACGCGTTACTGAATATTGCAACAAGCGATTCAGGATGTGAAATGATAATTGCAGAGTTTGTATTTCAAGTCAGATTTCTACATTATCTGTGTGTGTTAAGTATAGAATCTGTTTTATGTCTTCAGAACAATTAAAATTATCTGTGACACCAGCGAAGTGCTCTTCTGTTTCCCAAGTTCAAAACTTTCATTGTGTATTGCTAATCACTCTTTTCTCCTATTCCTCATGGTGAATATTATATTTTTATTTTGATATAAAATGTATCCTGTTTCGTGTTAAATTTTGGTTTCTCTTGACTGTGTTCTTCAATTTTTCTTCTACCGCACAAATTGACTAGCAATGTCCTGTGACATACAATCACTCCACGAACTTTTATCTAAATGGCAATTTTGAATCACTGCAGCTTACATTCATTTTTTTAGAACTCCTGCACAAGAAAGGTCATACTTTCTTTCCAGAATGGACTATTTTTCCTCAAGTCCACTGGTCTCACAGGTGCTGATCACGTGAAACTTGAATCCATCCCACATGGATTCCCTTTGTTTTCTTAATGTTCATTCAATTCACGTTTTTCTGAATGCAGTTGGTTCAACATGTCAGACTTAATCTAATGCTCTATTCCTTAGAGTAATGGATCATTAACAGACAGATAAACACACACACAAACACAGACACACACACACTACCACACACAAATCCCCTTTTATGCAGGAAATCTGCAAGCTATATCCTTAAGACATTTCTTTCTTTTTTTAAATTTTTATTGGAGTATAGTTGATTTATAATGTTGTGTTAGTTTCAGGTGTACAGAGAAGTGAATCAGTTATACATATATATATCTCCAATCTTTTTTTATTTAGATTCTTTTCCCATATAGGCCATTACAGAGTACTGAGTAGAGTTCCCTGTGCTATGTATCTATTTTATATATAGTAGTGTGTATATGTCAATACCAATCTTCTAATTTATCCCTCCCCCCTGTTATCCCCTGGTAACTGTAAGTTTGTTTTCTACATCTGTGACTTTACTTCTGTTTTGGAAATAACTTCATTTGTACCCTTTCTTTTAGATTCCACATATAAGTGATATCGTATGATATTTGTCTTTCTTTGTCTGACTTACTTCACTCAGTACGACAATTTCTAGGTCTATCTATGTTGCTACAAATGGCATTATTTTGTTCTTTTTGTGGCTGAGTAATATTCCATTGTATATATTTACCATATCTTCTTTATCCATTCCTTTGTTGATGGACATTTAGGTTCCTTCCATATCCTGGCTATTGTAAATAGTGCTGCAGTGAACACTGGGGTGCATGTGTCTTTTCGAATTATGTTTTTCTCCGGGTATATGTCTGTCCAGGAATGGAATTGCTGGGTCATATGGTAGTTCTATTTTTAGTTTTTTAAGGAACCTCCATACTATTCACCATAGTGACTGCACCAATTTCCATTCCCACCAACAGTGTAGGAAGGTTCCCTTTTTTTCCCACATCCTCTCCACTTAAGACATTTCTTCCTGTCTTTGTTTATGGAATGATTAGTAAATTTATAGGTGTTAACATCTATCTGTACACTTTACAACAACATAATAATATTGCAAAATCATAGCTCATGATATTTTTCATATTTGTTACATTTTTACTGTAAATATCTGTCATCCTGAATACCAAGGGTATGTATCTTCTGTTAGAACGGATGACCCAAAGCTTTGAGAGATGGACAGAATAAGAAGATATAAGTGGGAAAAGGAGGAATTAAATAAAATCTCAGATTAGACATAGCAAAGTATTAGTTTTAAATATGAAAAAAACAACTTTACAATGCACAGATGAGTTTGAAATGCTTGTGAAAGTACATACTAAATCCTGGAAGCAATTTGGAATCCATGTGTGCAAATTATTCTGTTAAGGCTTGAATCAAACTGATTTGCCCATAACAACTGCAACACAGTCATGTATTATAACAACATATCTTTATTTCTCTTAGATGATTTATATAGATAATTAAAACTAGTCTCAGAATGTTAATTCCAATAAAGGGCATTTCTTATTGTTTCTTATAGGGTACAGTTTGCAGATAGTCAACATTTGAAGCGTACAACTATCTTCTCTTCTTCGTCCTTTCTGTTTACTTGCTTATTCATTTTATCCTTATACCTGGCACCCATTGTACACTCCCCACTCAACATAGGCAACCATGTCCGTGTGCTGAATACTGCATTTATTATTATTATTGTGTCTATTATGTTGTGTTCTTTTTCAAATGACTACTTGGTCCACAGACATTGAATATGCGTAAATATGACTATGGCATAATTTAGTTATCTTTTTAAAAGTAATCGGGAAAATTCCCTGGCAGTCTAGTGGTTAGGGCATGGGTTCGATCCCTGGTCGGGGAAATAAGATCCCACATGCCGCGCAGCATGGCCAAAAAAGAAAAATTCAGTTAAAATTATAAAAACAAATTTAAGAAAGTAAAAGCAATTAATACATTTCTAAGATTATTCGTGTTCGTAGGTTTCTCTCTAATGTGTTGCTTCCAGCTGCCTCACAGTACTCCATGGGGCACATCCACCACGTTTACACATTTATTGTCCCATCTCTGTGAAAGATCCTTCAAAGAATATCTGTTTACATTGTCCTCTAAACTATTAATATCTTGTGAAAATTTCCCTGGATGCGTGATCAGGAGCAGATTGTGTATATTTTATTTAACTAAGTAACTGAAGACTGCTCTCCAGCATGCTCTCAGCAGTGTGCCTTTCCCCAGCAAAGAGTGAGGGCTTGTCCATGCCCAGCACTTGGCATTACACAGCTTTCCAGTGGAACTAAAGTGATGAGTTATTAGTGCTTTTATGTGCATTTCTCTGGTAGCTATGATTTCAAGCACCTCATCTTCTATTTGTCAGCTTGTTTGGTTTTCTCTGCTGGAAAGGGTCTGACATGTCCTTTGTTTATTTTTGCTTCAGGATTGCAAAGGTTTTTTTTTTTTGTTTTTGGTTGATTATCAAATTTATTGGTAATTTTTTGCTTCTTGGGTTATGCTTTGAAAGTATTATTTAAGAAGCTCTTTTTTTTTCTCGGTCATAGTAATTTTCCAACATTTCTTTTGCTGAACATTTATTTGACATTGAGGTCTTTAGTCTGCCTAGATTTCCCTTTTTTGTATGGTCTTGGGTAGGGATCCAGTTTTATATGCGTCCATATAGTCAGTCCATTTCCCCACACCAAACAATCCTTCCTTTTCTTGTTGATTTGTGGAGTACCCTATTGACAGGGTGTCTGTATATATATCTGTCTGTGAGCTCTCCCTTTTGGTCTATTGGTCTGTTTGTCTTTCTTTGCACCAATGGCTTTTGAATCAGTCAGAGCAGGCTATATTATGCTGGGGTAATAAACAACTTGAAAACATTGGTCACTTAGAACTACAAAAGTTTATTTCTTACCCATGCTACAGATCCATGGCAGGTCTTCAAGGTGCTCCAATCATTAGCTTCTCAGGAATACTGGCTTTTGGAGCAGCGTGTAACTTAGGCATTGCTATTCATGAGCCAGAAGAAAAGACAGACTAGAGGTTTTTATGTTGATAATTAAATAAATGCTCCAGTCCAGAAGTGACATACCTAACTTTGGCTTGTAATTTATCATCCAAAACAGGGGTTCAGGAAGTAACATTCAGAACTATTCAGAAATATTATATCTTGGTCATAATTTCTGAGTATCAAATTCTCTTATTTACACATTCTTAATATACATCTTCTTTATTCTCTCCCTTCCAAACAGAGGGCTACTTAGTCCAGTTTTTAAAAATTATTTATTCGTGTTACTTCATATCTCCAGGTATCTCCAAATTGCTCTCCAGTTTGCCTTTCCTGACCACCTCTGTCTCCAGTTCATCAATTAATGTAATTGTTCTGAATTCAATACTGATATTTTCAATAACCAGCTCAAAGTCTGTGACTTTCCCTCACTGCCATTTGGCATGGCATTCGAGGCCTTTCCTCTACTTGCTTTTTTCTTTCTTAAATTATCCTCTAGCCACACTGTAAGTTTTGTGTTTACGCAAAGCACTTTATACCTCTCTGTCTATGTTCAGTAGCTTTATATCCTTCTGTGCCCTTCTCTCATTTGCCACCTCTTAAATTTTAGGATTCCCTTCATATTCTAATACCTCAGTCTTATTTTTATCAAAGCAATCATGGTGCCTTTTGCCCTTATTAGCTTATAGATCCACACAAGTCTAATATAAGTGTCTTGAAGAAGCATGTTACATGGGATCTGTCTTTAGATTACTCTAACATGTGCTTAGCATTCACTGATCTTTTTTGAAGTCATGAATGCATAAAAGAATAAGCAAATAAAATATACTAGTGATCATCAATTATGAATTTCTACAAGGTTCAGTTCTGGGATTTAACAAGAGTTATTTTGATTCTTGAGCACCTCTGAAATTTTAGGACATGTTGAAAGGTTTATCCACCTAGATTAGGCTGCCATGATTGATAAGTTGCCCTGACTGTGCAGAAGAAAGGCTTTAGCAAAGAGTTGCTGGAAAGGTTCTATGGCTATTACAGCAATGGTTAAGTAGAATTCCTATGTTAGGTAACAAGTATTGGCCATTCTTCCTGTACATCACTTGGAATTTGACATCTAGACAATTCAGAAATTTTACCTCTAGTATAAATGTATAAATAAAAACAGTACGATTACATATATATGTACAAACATGCTGACATTATATATCACATAATGTAGTTAGAAAATAAACATCCCTAAGATAAGTTTCCAGTGAGTTTACTTAGATGACCCTAAGGTCAGGTGTTCTAGCCGTGCTACAGATATTTTGCATCTAGGAAAATGCATTGTAAACAAACTGTCAAATATAGCTTTTCCAAAGGATACACAATCCCAAGGAGCCATTGATTTGCACGTTGCTTAGCAACATAATCATAACATTTCTAAAATCTAGAAACTGAGGATTCAAAAGATATAACCCTGTGGTTGGTTTCGTGCCCTGTTGTGAGGTATGGAGACATTTTTTCTGTTATATGCAATGAGCAACTTAAAAAATACAGTTCAAGTAACTTATTTTTATGTAGTTTTTCTGAGGAGCATATTTTTTTAAATAGTTTTGAGAGTTTCCTGCATTCTGTATCTCTTATTAGATTTGCTATGACCCCGTGGTGAGAGGAATGACTAAAATCTGGGGGGAAATAATTAGAATTTAAAGTGTCTTTGACATATTTGAGAAATGGTGAGTAGTAATGCTTTGTGTTACCTCCATTCTCCAATATATTGCTTGATCTGACTGCTAAAAACAGAATACAGAAAATTCATTTGAATTTCAGCAGGAGTAATTTGGATCAAGAATAAGAAAACTCTTTCTGGTTCAAAGAGAAGTTAGACATGAAAGTGGATTACTGATGAAAGCTTTTCCCATTCACTGAAAATCATTAAATATGGACAAACCATGATTTGAACCAAAAAGTTAAGGTATAGATATTGGAGTAAAATTGATGGCCAAACTCTAAATGACTGTTTCCTCTTTTGCCTGCTTTATATATCAATATTTTCTTTTATTAACTTTAGACAAATAAATGAATACATAGTCTATCTATATGCCATAATTATTTTAATAAAATCATAGAGTTGTTGTTTATTGTAAATTAGAAGTTTTTGGTGAAGTGGTTTAGGTGAAATTTCCACACAACCTACATGACAGTGACAAACCAAGCAATCAGTCTTCTCTCTTGAGCATTTTTTTTTTTTTTTGTGGTACGTGGGCCTCTCACTGTTGTGGCCTCTCCCGTTGCAGAGCACAGGCTCCGGACGCGCAGGCTCAGCGTCCATGGCTCACGGGCCCAGCCGCTCCGCGGCACGTGGGATCCTCCTGGACCGGGGCACGAACCCGTGTCCCCTGCATCGGCAGGTGGACTCCCAACCACCGCGCCACCAGGGAAGCCCTAGGCATTTTAAATGTAAAGCACAGAGTTCTTTTAGGGAAAGGAGTTGACATATACACAGGCAATCAGCCGTCTCTTACTGATGACACTCTATAGTAGAGAATTTGGCCTCGTCCAAAGAGAGGTCTACACTTTGCCCTTTGGCTTCTAAGAGGTGACCTATGTCATATATGAGCCACGTGCCTTTGTTTGGGTGAGGACTGACCACATCCAATAAACACAGAGTAGGGGCTGGCCACGCCAGAAAGACCAACACGTGATTTTGGATAGGAGCTTTGGGTCATGCAGTATCAGTGGACCCAGAGACTGAGTTCAGTTATGTGGGCAATCAGTCCATTAATCAATCATGTCTACATGATCAATCTCCAATAAAAACTCTGGATATCAAGACTCAGGTGAACATTGTTGGTTTGCAGTACTCGTGGCATATTGCCACGAGTCTGGAAGGGTAATGCTGCCTGAGGACAACAGAAGCTTCAGATTTGGAATGCTCTCAGATTCTGCACTATGCATCTCTCCCTGTGGCTGATTCCTATTTGTATCCTTTCCCTGTCATAAACCATAGTCGTGCATATAATGCCTTGAGTGAGTTCTGTAACTCCTTCTAGTGAATTATTGAACATGAGCATGGTTTGGGGAAACCCCCAAACCTGTCAGAAATGAGAGCAGTCTTAGTACTGTGCCTTCAAACTTTGCATTTTTGCCAGCTCTGTGTAGACTTGTAAAGAATTATTTCGATCTAAATTTCAAGAAAACAGAGCTTTCTAGAGAAAGGTAGAATATAGACTTGAAGGAGAAAATAATTGCCCTTTAACCTCTTTATAATCATACAAACACAAAGGCCTAGCAGCTTCCATACAATTGTGGAATAATGTCATTTTGATCCTTTTTCTACTTTAAGTGAAGCTAAGTAACATTCCTAATCACTGCTAGTATTGTTCATTAAGTTAGGGTGCAGGAAAAAATAATATGAAAGTAAGTTGCTACAGTTTCCTCTTCTATAGGTGGTTATGAAATCAAAGTAATCCATTTACTTAGTAAATGGATTAGAACACCACCCACAAAAGTGGACTCTAACATTTTCACAATTAAAAAGGCCCATCAAACATTGTGTGTCATTTTAAATGGTAAAATGGTATACTGTACAAAGTACTAACCACTCTGCTAATTGCTCTACATAGACTACAGATTTATCATTAAACGAACCCTGTGAGGTAGAATGCTAATTTTGTTCCCCTTTAGAGGTGAGAAAATTGAGAAAAGCAAAAGTTAAGTTACTTGTTTATTGACCCAACATGCCATATTGAAAACTTATAAGCAACTAAAAAAATTTTTAGATGGTGTTTGAAGGCAGTAAAACATCTTTTTAAAATTTTTATTTTACTTCTTTATTTTTTTGCGGTACGCGGGCCTCACACTGTTGTGGTCTCTCTCGTTGCGGAGCGCAGGCTCAGCGGCCATGGCTCACGGGCCCAGCTGCTCCGCGGCAAGTGGGATCTTCCCGGACTGGGGCATGAACCCCTGTCCCCCGAATTGGCAGGCGGACTCTCAACCACTGTGCCACCAGGGAAGCCCTAAATTGTTATTTTATATTGGAGTATAGTTGATTAACAATGTAGTGTTATTTTCAGGTGTACAGTAAAGTGATTGAGTTATACATATACAAGTATCTATTCTTTTTCAAATTCTTTTCCCATTTAGGTTATTACAGATTATTGAGCAGAGTTCCCTGTGTTATACAGTAGGTCCTTGTTGGTTATCCATTTAAAATATACTAGTGTGTACATGTCAATCCCAAACTCCCAATCTATCCCTGCTCCCTATCCTTTCCCCCGGTAACCATAAATTCCTTCTCTAAGTCTCTGAGTCTATTTCTGTTTTGTAAATAGGATCATTTGTATCATTTTTTTTTTTAGATTCCACAGATAAGTGATATCACATGATATTTGTCTTTCTCTGTCTGACTTACTTCACTTAGTATGATCATCTCCAGGTCCATCCATGTAGCTGCAAATGGCATTATTTCATTCTTTTTAGAGGCTGAGTAATAATTCCATTGTATATATGTACCACATCTTCTTTATCCATTCATCTGTCGGTGGACATTTAGGTTGCCTCTTTAATCCTGCAAATGTAATCATACAATTAAAAATGAGCATTGGACAATTTCCTAACTAGAAATAAGAAATAAGGGGCTAGAATAAGGATATAGTTATGTCACACCAGAGTGTCTTTTTTTTTGGCCACACCACACAGCTTGCAGAATCTCAGTTCCCTGACCAGTAATCGAACCTGGGCCACAGCAAAGCCCAGAATCCTAACCACTGGGTCAACAGGAAACTCCCCACACCAGAGTGTCTTGGTGCCTGAAGACCAAGACTCACCAGTGAGAATCACACAGAATCAAAAAGAAAGAGAAATTAAAAATGCTCAAGAACTAACTCTTTTCTTAGTCATTTATATTTAAAAATGAATTTTTAAAATAAATTTACCTTTCAAATCTGTTTCTCCTTAAAAATGTCATTGCATATTTTATATATGTTTTAATATATTTTTATGTCTCCTTTATGTGTTCTGCATGGAACTTTATTCCATCATTTGAAGAAACCAGAACACATGAGAAATAAAATGAATAAAAATAGTATAAGGAAAGTAATGAGGTTAACACAATAAATCATGCTTTTGAGGTCTTGCCAGATGTTGTCTATAAATGCCTCTGAGGGTGCTCCCCAAACACCATGATGCAGTAAGGTTAGGACGCTACATACCAACTTCATTTGTAAACCTGACAGAGAAAATTTAAAAAGATATAACTAGAAAAAAAAAGTCATGACTCAAAAAATGTAATAGCAGAGAGATTTTCAGAACTTAAGATAATCATGGGTATTCCACAGTACAAAGTTGTGGCAGGAAAGGGGCTGCATCCCCCTCCCTTGTGTCTAAATCTTAACCTATGAATTGTTCTTAAAGTGAAGTTTGTTGGCTCTGGATCAACGTAAAGGTAAAGGCCCAGCTTCTGCTACTTCTTCCTTCCTCTTCCACTGGCTTGATACAGACAAGCTTGATAATTTTGGAAGTCATGTGTTGAGACTAGCAGAACCATAAGGTAGAGGGATTCTAATATCTGAATCAACATTTGGATGAGAACTGATCAGGCTCATTTGTTTAATAATGTGAATAAAAAATAAACTTTTATCGTGTTCAAACAATTATATATTATAAGGTAGGGTAAGCCTAATTAATACACCTTTTGAAGACAACATCCATCAACGTGCAGTCCATGGAACATTATTTCCATATAACATAGCATTATTTATTCATTCATTTGATCATTCATTTACTTATTTGTTAAATTTGTATTATTAGGTGTCTCATTACTTTCCAGGGGTTTGAGGCAACAATAGAAAATTAAACAAGTAAATATGATTATTTTAGATAGATTTAAATGTATTGGAAGAGTATGTCAAGAATATATAAAGCAGTAATTTTTTAAAATTATAAATAGTATTAGGGGATACATTATAATTATTGATCTCATAAAACCTCTGTGAGAATTGTAATTAAAACTGGAGATTGAAGAAAGATATATGCACCCTTATGTTCATAGCAGCACTATTTACAGTAGCCAAAACATGGAAACAACCTAAATGTCCATCGATAGATGAATGGGTAAAGAAGATATGATACATATATATAATGGAATACTACTCAGCCATAAAAAAGAATGAAATAATGCCATTTGCAGCAACATGGATACAACTAGAGATTCTCATACTAACGGAAGTCAGAAAGAGAAACACAAATACCATATGATATCACTTATGTGGAATGTAAAATATGACACAAATGAACCTATCTACAAAATAGAAACAGACTCACAGACATAGAAAATGGACTTGTGGTTGCCAAGGGGGAGGGAAGGATGGGGAGTTTGGGATTAGCAGATGTAAACTATTATATATAGAATGGATAAACAACAAGGTCCTACTGTATAGCACAGGGAAGTATATTCAATATCCTGTGATAAACCATAATGGAAAAGAAGATTTAAAAAAAGAATGTCTATATGTGTATAACTGAGTCACTTCGCTGTACAGCAGGGATTGGCACTACATTATAAATCAACTATACTTCAATAAAAAGTAAATAAAATTTAAAAAAACTGGAGATTGAAAAAGAGTCAGGCAAGTAGATACCTAGTCAAGGTTCTCCAGGAAAAGGAACTAATATGTGATGCAGCACTACGGGAGTTTCTTTAATAGCAAGGAGTTACTCAATTCTGGCTAAAATTGAAATGCAGATAAAAAAATATGATTTCAAATTTTTCATGCAGTTCATATTTTTTTCCACAAAGGAAGTTTAAAGAAGTAATATTTTTGAATAATGTTAGATAAAAAATATTTTGCTATAAAACAATCCCTTAGCTTTACTTCAATTTTATATGGTAAACATAAGTTTAAAAATTCGTAGTTTGTATAACAATTGCAAATTTAATTGAACCCATACAAGTAATGCACATTTTCTTATATTTTTCTGTATTAATTTTGACTTTTCTGTACTTGTGTAATGTGCTTCTCTTATTTTTACATAGCTAAATTCATTCTAAAATAAGATAAAATAAAAATTTAGAGACTCAGTTTTACCTGGTGTGAAGGTTAATTTTATGTCAACTCGGCTAGGCTGTGGTGCACAGTTGTTTGGTCAAACACCAGTCTAGGTGTTGCTGTGAAGACATTTGTTAAATGTGATTGACATCTAAATCATAGACTTTGAGTAAAGCAGATTACCTTCCATAAAGTGGGAGGGCTTCACACCATCTATGGAAAGCTTTAAGAGAAAAGACTGAGGTCCCCTGAAGGGGAAGGAATTCTGCCTCCATGTTGTCTTTGGACTTGAGACTACAACACAGACTGCTGCAGGAATTTCCAGTCTGCTGGCCTTCCCTGTGGGTTTTGGACATGCCAGCCCCACAATCACATGAGCCAGTTTCTTAAAATTAATATTTTCTCTCCCTCTCTCTCTCTCCCCCAATATGCTATTGGTTCAGTTTCTCTGAAGAAACCCGACTACTACTAATACATTTGACTATAAAGTATCTGCCTCATCGTGAAATTTGACTTTTGTTAGATCAACCCAAGATCAAATACATCTCAGGGCAGAAAATTCTTTACTAATGCACTAAGAATTCTGAAACACAAAACGCCAAAACGGGTTCTATGGTGGTCATAGGAATTAATGAATCATTGCATAGTAACTGTGAAAAAAAAAGATTCAAAGAATATGAGATTGAAAAGCACTGCTTAAAAAAATACACAAGCATCTATTTAATGCCTTCTAGTCTAGCAAATATTTATAAGGATGATTTACTCTTTCAAATGAAGAGTTTCTACATACTGCAATTATAATATTAAGATTATTATTTTAAAGTGTATTTTTATTTCTATACATATTTTTCCCATTAAATAACCCACTAGATTGTGTTATGAATCCTGAGAACAAAAGATACGTCAAGGATTTATCACATAAACCTGAGAACTTCGCACTTCTTATTTTTTTCACAGCTACTCAGAATGATCATCTGTGGGTTGAAGCTGCTGCACATATGAAATGAATGAATGCTCTTTGAGGAATGCAAAGCGGAATTCTTCGTTCTAGTGGTGTAGGAATTGTGCTGACAGTGAAATATTTATAAGGTAATTTTAAGTTAGATGTACTTGATAAATGCTTTGTGATGATAAAATTCACTTGATTATAAAGAAATATTTTTACTGAAACATAGTTCTTTTACAATGTTGTATTAATTACTGCTGTCCAGCAAAATGATTCAGTTATACACACACACATATATATTTTTTTTAAATATTTTTTATATTGTTTTCCATTATGGTTTATCATAGGATATTGAATATAGTTCTCTGTGCTATACAGTAGGACTTTGTTGTTTATCCATTCTGCATATAAAAGTTTACATCTGCTAAGCCCAACTTCCCACTCCATCCCTCCTCCAACCCCGTCCCCCTTGGCAACCACCAGTCTGTTCTCTGTGGCTGTGATTCTGTTTCTGTTTCATAGATAGGTTCATTTGTGTCATATTTTAGATTCCACATATAAGTGATATCATATGGTATTTGTCTTTCTCTTCCTGACTTATTTCACTGACTATTATAATCTGTAGTTGCATAAAGAAATATTTTAGACTTTGAAAAAGATGATAGCATGTTGAAGAGACATCGTAAGTTCTTTAACAGCTGATGAGTTAGATGGGCCTCTGTGAGGCTCCTGGGCTCATGGGTGTGTTCCAAGAGTGAGCTTCCTGAGAAAGCAAGGTGAAAGTACTGCTCAGACAAATGTATGGACACCAAGGTGGGGAAAGAGGAGGTAGGATGAATTGGGAGATTGTGACTGACATATATACACTACTATGTATAAAATAGATAACTAGTGAGAACCTACTGTATAGCACCGGGAACTCTGCTCAGTGCTCTGTGGTAACCTAGATGGGAAGGAAATCCAGAAAAGAGGGGATATATGTATATGTATGGCTGATTCACTTTGCTGTACAGCAGAAACTAGTATAAATTGTAAAGCAACTATATTCCAATTAAAAAAAAAAGTACCTCTCAGTACGATGATCTGCATCTGAAATAATATAGCACCATCACCCCCACACTCTATTGCTTGAAGTTGTCTCAGGTGTCTTCCCAGATTCAAGACATGAGGGTGAAAAATAAATCCCAGTACTTGATGTGAGGCATGTCTGAATCAAGAGTCACCTTGTGAGATCATGTAGAATGGGAGTGATCATTGTGGTCATCTTTAGAAAATATAATCTGTTGCAGGGATATAGTAGAGACATTAAAACTTCCATAGTTGTGGAAAGAATTCAGATAGTGAAGTTCTGAACATGAGAACTGGATGATCAGAGTTGCCATTGACTTAGTCAATCGGAGAAGCCCAATATTGGTGTTGCCGATTTGGGACAGTCTATGGGAAGCTATGGTGACTGCTGTTACACTACCCGGCATTGAGTGATGGGGCCGTGCTGCTCTTATTCTGCAGGGCTGGCAGTCCACAGCCAGCGCTGTATACAGAGCAGAGGGAGAGAGGACCAGCTGGGACGTGGGGAGCAGCCCTGCGGCTGTTTGTCATGTCGTGTCATGAATCTAACCATGATAACCTTCAAGCAGTCATGGCATCTGCCTTCCTTCCATCTCTAAAATATTGTACCATTTACTTTTGTAAGTTATGAGAAATACAGTTCCCTCTTAACAAATTTGCCACTATGCAAAGCACCCCACTGAACCTAATGGGATCCGCTGAGAAGAAGGTAACATAGGTGGAGTGCGCACATTTCAACAGGCCCCTGAACAAACTTTCTTCTCAAGCTGCTCTAGTTGAGCACAGTTTTGTTTTGTTTTGTTTTTTGATTTTGACGCATTGTCTTATTTTATTCAAATAGCAGTCTGCTCACACATGGTCCAAGAACACCCAAATAACAAAGCAAAGATTGGTCTTCAAACATTTTAGCCAATGATGCCACGCTTGTCTATGATCTCGCCAACATAAAACCACATCCACACCTCAGTGGCCACCAAACCATTCAGTAGAGCTTCCTTAACTGTAAGCTGTTTGAAGCTACCAGTTTGAGCACTATTGATAATTTTTTTCAAGATCTGAATAGCTGTAGGGATCTCAGCAGGGGTTGGAGGAACCAGCTCAACCTTGGCATAGTGCCAAAATGTGGCCAATCGAGGCTTTGAGTGAGTCACAGCAGCGCTGACCAGCGCCGGGGCCTTCTCCGCGAGGTTACGGGCAAACTGGGCCATGGTTCTAGGACGGAAAGCCCGTCGCGCCGACTGGCCGGCTGAATGACACCTCTCCTTTCTTAATGTTGGTAGATATGCCCACAAGCAATTTTGCAATATTTAAAAAAAATAATCTAAGAGACTTCCCTGGTCGCGCAGTGGTTAAGAATCTGCCTGCCAATGCAGGGGACACGGGTTCGAACCCTGGTCGGGGAAGATCCCACATGCTGCGGAGCAACTAAGCCCATGCACCAAAACTACTGAGCCCACGTGCCACAACTATGGAAGCCCACGCACCTAGAGCCTGTGCTCCGCAACAAGAGAAGCCACCTCAATGAGAAGCCCATGCACCTCAATGAAGAGTAGCCCCAGCTTGCCCCAGTTGAGTAGCCCCAACTAGAGAAAGCCCGCATGCAGCAATGAAGACCCAACACAGCCAAAAATAAATAAATAAATAAATAAATAAATAAATAAATAAATAAAATAATAATCTCTGAGTTTAACCTTGGAATTCCTGAGAATAATGAGGGTCATTGAAAAGAGATCACAAATTAGTGCTGAAGTGTAAAGATTCTGAACTTATTATTTAGTTTCAAGGAGTCTTAAACTTTATATAAATGAAAGAAGAATCTTAAACTTTATATAAATGAAAGAAGAATCATTGTCCAATATATCAACACATATTTTTGGTCTCTTACTCTGTGCCCGGTACGCAAAAAAGGGTACAAAAATAGAAGGCATGACATTTATCTTAAAATTACTTACATGGTTTACAAGGAGACAGATTAGACACAAATGGGAGATTCAGATGATGATAAATAGGTTACCATTAAAAGCTAATATGTATGTTACAGATATCAATGTAATAAAAATTTCAAAAAGAAATTTTTGTTAAGGACACATTAGAACACTTCTTGCAAGAGGGATAGAACTGGGTTTTGACGATCAGATAAGATTTGGAGATGTGAAAAGGATTCAGGAACACATTACTTGGGTGATATGAAGAATTAATGATTTGAACAACCAAATGGTGAATTTAGTTCTTTTCTCCTTAAGAGTCTGAAATCTGTAAAACAGAGCATAAATAAAGATGTGAAGGATAGGTTTGTTGTTTTTTTTTTGAGAGGATGACTGAGATCGTACATGACTTACTATTCCTGGGAAACTTAAATGGAAGTTAAGTGGTCATGAACACTGCTGAAAATTCCTAAACAAATTTATGGGACTTATTTCTTTTAAAATCCTTTTTATAAGCCTGCATACACAAACTCAAATTACAGTCTGTGGGCAGATAATTGAAGCTCTTGGTTCCTTTTATTGAGGATAAATTCACTCATTTTCTATAGCATCACAATAGTTTCAGTATTGCTTAATCATGCTAAGCTTTAGCATTTAAAGCACTTTACATAATATAATTTTACTACGGCACAAATTAATGTTTCAAAGTCTTCTCCAACAAGTGTATAAAATATGTGAGGATACAGTACCATTTAGGAAGAGCAGCAGTAATGTGACTATCAAGACTCATTTCTTTTACTATTCTGGTTCTCCCCAGATAACGTCTACTGGCTCTCTGAATTACCTTGGTTGTTTCCCTTTGTTGTTTTGACTAGCAAACTATACCAAATTTTCTTCTGTTCAAACACAAACACTTCTTTCTAATTTCTGTGCTGAGCTTTCCAGTTTTTTTAATATTTCCCTTCTTTGGGGTTTTCATAAACAATATATTATGCTAATGCTATTAATGATCTGTTCTCTCTTCTGCTTTTCAGATCTATGACAGGCTAGTTAATCTTCAGTGGAATATGCAAATAGAATTTCTGAATTTGGCCTGCAGATACCTTTGAGAGGTAAGTGTAAAAGTTAACTTCACTAACAAAATCAGTGCCTGCAGAAGCTTTCCTATTTCGCGGTTAGTATATTGAATGTATCATCAGTTGCATTTAAGAAACGTTATTTAATTCAGACATTGATTGATTGATTGTGCTTTAAATGTTTGCCTTGAGTCTGAGTCTCTAAAAAGACACAGTATTTCCAAAGACTTCTCAAAATACTTTCAATAGTGATACAAGTAAATCTATGAGTTTTGCATTTTTACTGCCAGATGCTGAGAAAAGTGAGGAAGACTTCATGAGAGAAAAGCAATGTTGGATTAATATTTGTTCTTTCTTTGTCTAACTTTCAAGGAAAAGGGTCCTTTTTAGGATCTTAGTTGCAGTCATTCAAATTATTAGTAATGCAACCTTTTTGCAAATCAAAATATATTTATTAACGTATTTGCTCCCATGGTGACTAAAAAGAAAGGAAAAAGCATTCTGTGCAATATTAATTGTAATGTTGTTTGAAGTTTAAAATTCTCAGACTATTTTAAAACTTAATTTCACAGATAATAAGCACTTAAATAGTGGTTCCTCGTGTCACTGAAATGCAATTCCATGCGAAACTTAAATCTTTCTTTGACTCTCCAGAGATAAAATTGGGTATGGCATAAACCTTTGATGACACAATAGCAATTGTAGCTTGCAAAACCATTTTAATTGACTGTGTACCTGGTTATAGGTCGGATTCGCTGGGCAACAAATTTTGAGATGGAGATTAGCATGCAGGATGTTTGCTAAGGAGTGCTTTTGGGATCCGCCCTGTGTAAGGGAGAAAAGAAAGCAGAGGTTCAGCTGTGAAGTCATCCTAATAAAGACCTACACTGACCTCCACAGGGACCATGGACCTGGGATTCAAAACTATCTCAAGTTAGGGTGAGGGATCCAGGCCTTTATCTTCTCATGTTGATAGTAATTAGAGGTAGAGTGCCTCTGGATGGATGTGTAACCTTAGAGAGGCAGGTATTTTTATCTGAGGCAGTCCCCGAGGAGGCTGGACATGGAGAGCTGTTTTCTGGCAAGACTCCCAGCAAATACAGGAATATTTCCATCGTTCTGAAGATCATATTCTCCATCACAATTCTCCTTATAGATTCTCTGCTGGGAGCAGCTCTTTCAAGATTCTAGTGGGTGTCTCTTCCTGGGGAAAATTAGCAACGCAAGGTAGATAGGACACATTGCAGCCCCCATCACTGTAATGATCCCTTCTCCCCTATCCATTCTAGACATGCCCCTCACCTTTAGCAAAGACCCCTGCTGGTCACAGTGGTTTACTTGTTTGTCATGACACAGAATCTTCTCCTTGAGGGGTCTGACACCCTGTTGTCAGACCGAGCAGGGAGAGAAGTCCTGGGATGAGAAACACCTGGGTGACTGGTGCTGGCGGCCCCTCTTCCAAGACTCCTCCATAAGAAGTCTGGCTCACACCACCTATCAAGCAAACCCCAATCCTTGTGGATGCCTCATCCCCCCAGGCTTCCTCCCAGCTCCGGGTCACAGTGCAGAGATACTTCTCCCCTGGGAGCCCAGCCAGGTACAGGGGGACGTGCTCTGACTGAAAGGCTGTGCAGGGGAGGGACTTCCCTAAGCCAGAAGAGGTGGGGGTGAGCTGCACCTGCGTGGGCCACAGATCCAGAGCCTTCCAGTGTGCCAGTGTCCCGGGTTAGCGTTAGGGTTGGGGTTAGCCCACCCCAATGTGGGCTTCTGGTATGGAACCCTGTGGCCCCAATCAGATGTCTGCCAAGGTCCAAGGCCACAGCAACCCAAATGTGATACTGCATGTCCTCGGGACCAGTAGTTCCTCCCGGCAGCTACAAGTTTGTCCCAGGAGATTGTCTCTACCTGTTCCTCAAGTCTTTCCCCTGAAGAACAGCCTCAGGGCATTCTTCTCCCTATCTGACCAGACCAGATGCCTACAGCCTGTGATGGGGGAGCTGGTCCTTTCCCCTGGGTCCCTCCAGCAGGAATTAGTCTCCTCTTTTGAACACCATGAGGACGCTGAGAGCAGGGACACAGTCTGGGTGGGTGGAGTGTGGGGATTCCCGGGAACGTGAGGAGGGTGCAGCTAAAGCCTGCAGAGAGGCAGGCACAGAGAACACAGATTCCCCAAATGGCTCACTGGGATTGATGATAAATTGGGCCACTCCTATTTCCACTTCCTGGGTCCCTGGCACATGTGGTCCACCTACTGGGGACATAACAGCATATAAAGCTCTTCTGTTTAAAGTGCATAGTGTGCCCTGGAGGATGGTGTGTCATCCCTGTGAAGTATTACCTCTGAGCTGGTGCTTCAGCGCTACCTTTAATGGGCTGTTCCAGTACTTTATCAGGCTGATAGCTTCTGGGTGCTGTGGTTTGTGACATGAGCAGTGGATCCCATGCTCATAGACCCACTCTCACACGTCCTTTGCTATAAGACAAGCCCTTTTGGGTCTGATGCAATATTATGAGGGAAACTGTCAATGAATCAAGCACTCTCTAAGCCCTCAAATAGTGGTTTTGGGTGAAGCTCTGGGCAGGAAAGATAAACCCATACGTGGACTATGTATTTATTTCTGTTAAAATAAACAGCTAGCCCTTCATTGAAAGAGGTCCAGTGTAGTCAGTTTGCCACCAAATGGCCAATTAGTCTTCTCAAAAGATGGTGCATATTGGGGGGCCCGTTTGTTATCAGTGTGTACCTCTAGAGCAGCAGAAGCTAGATCAGCCTCGGTAAGTGGGCACCCATGCTGTTGAGCTCATGTCTAGCAGCTCCCATCTTTGTCACCATGGCTGCTTGGTTCATGCACACATTATGCCAGCGACCGGGTGACTAACACTAGAGGCCGGCTGACATCAACCGCCCAAGGAATTTTGTCCACCTGGGTTGTTGAGTGCCTTTGCCCTGGGCATGCCTTAATTTCTTTTTCACTTATTTCTGACCTGATCTTTATGATTTCCTTCATTGTCATTTGTTTCTAGGTATTTTTTGATTTCCTCTTTGATTTCTTCAGTGATCTCTTGGTTATTTAGTAGTGTATTGTTTAGCCTCCATGTATTTGTATTTTTTACAGATATTTTTCCTGTAATGGATATCTAGTCTCATAGCGTTGTGGTTGGAAAAGATACTTAATACAATTTCAATTTTCTTAAATTTACTAAGTCTTGATTTGTGACCCAAGATATGATCTATCCTGGAGAATGTTCCATAAACACTTGAGAAGAAGTGTATTCTGTTGTTTTTGGATGGAATGTCCTATAAATATCCATTAAGTCCATCTTGTTTAATGTATCATTTAAAGCTTGTGTTTCCTTATTTGTTTTCATTTTGGATGATCTGTCCATTGGTGAAAGTGGGGTGTTAAAAAGTCCCCTACTATGACTGTGTTACTGTCTATTTTCCCTTTTATGGCTGTTAACATTTGCCTTATATATTGAGGTGCTCCTATGTTGGGTGCATAAATATTTACAATTGTTATATCTTCTTCTTAGGTTGATCCCTTGATCATATGTAGTGTCCTTTGTCTCTTGTAATAGTCTTTATTTTAAAGTCTATATTGTCTGATATGAGAATTGCTACTCCAGTTTTCTTTTGATTTCCATTTGCATGGAATAACTTTTTCCATCCCCTCACTTTCAGTCTGTATGTGTCCCTAGGTCTGAAGTGGGTCTCTTGTAGACAGCATA
>NW_020172492.1:4002196-4025008 GCF_003031525.2 Neophocaena asiaeorientalis asiaeorientalis
GCTGGTATTTTGTTGATGAGGCTGGATCTTGTCTTTGTGGTGGGCAGGACCATGTCCAGTGGTGTGTTTTGGTGCGTCTGTGACCTTAGTATGATTTTAGGCAGCCTCTCTGCTAATGGATGAGGTTGTGTTCCTGTCTTGCTAGTTGTTTGGCATAGGGTGTCCAACACTGTAGCTTGCTCGTTTTTGAGTGGAGCTGGGTCTTAACGTTGAGATGGAGATCTCTGGGAGATTTTCGCTGTTTGATATTACATGGAGCTGGGAGGTCTCTAGTGGACCAGTGTCCAGAACTCGGCTCTCCCACCTCAGAGGCACAGGCCTGATACCCAGCTGGAGTTTGAAGACCCTGTCAGCCACTCGGGTCAGAAGAAAAGGGAGAAAATAAGAAAGAAAAGAAGAAAGAAAGAAAGAGAGAGGGAGGGAGGGAGGGGGAGAGAGAGAGAGAAAGAGAGAGAGAGAGAGAGAGAAAGAAAGAAAAAAAAGCAGAATAAAAAATTAATTTATTAAAATACAATTTTTTTAAAGTATTAAAAATAAAAAAAGAAAGAAGAGAGCAACCAAACCAAAAAAGAAGTCCACCAATGATAACAAGCGCTGAAAACTATACTAAAAAAGGAAAAGAACCAAATCAATAAACAAATCTACCAATAATAATAAACTCTAAATACTAAACTAAGATAAATGTAAGACCAGAAACAAATTAGATGCAGAAAGCAAACCCCAAGCCTACAGTTGCTCCCAAAGTCCACCACCTCAATTTTGGGATGATTCCTTATCTGTTCAGATATTCCACAGACGCAGGGTACATCAAGTTGATTGTGGAGATTTAATCTGCTGCTCCTGAGGCTTCTGGGAGGGATTTCCCTTTCTCTTCTTTCTTCTCACAGCTCCCGGGCCTCAGCTTTGGAATTGGCCCCGCCTCTGTGTGTAGGTTGCCTTCAGGCTTCTGTTCTTCTCTCAGACACGATGGGGTTAAAGGAGCAGCTGATTCGGGGGCTCTGGCTCACTCAGGCTGGGGGGAGGGAGGGGTGCGGATGCGGGGCGAGCCTGTGGTGGCAGAGGCTGGCGTGATGTTGCACCAGCCGGGGGCGCGCCGTGCATTCTCCCGGGGAAGTTGTCCCTGTATCCCGGGACCCTGGCAGTGGCGGGCTGCACAGGCTCCTCGGAAGGGAGGTGTGGAGAGTGACCTGTGCTCGCACACAGGCTTCTTGGTGGCGGCAGCAGCAGCCTTAGCGTCTCATGCCCATCTCTGGGGTCCGCGCTGCTAGCTGTGGCTCACGCCTGTCTGTGGAGCTCATTTAGGTGGTCCTCTGAGTCCCCTCTCCTCGCTCACCCCAAAAGAATGGTCTGTTGCCTCTTCGGCAGATCCAGACTTTTCCCCGGACTGCCTCCCGGCTAGCCGTGGCACACTAACCCCCTTCAGGCTGTGTTCACACTGCCAACCCTGATCCTCTCCCTGGGATCTGACCTCCAAAGCCCGAGCCTCAGTTCCCAGCCCCCACCCGCCCCGGCGGGTGAGCAGACAAGCCTCTCGGGCTGGTGAGTGCCACTCGGCACTGATCCTCTGTGCGGGAATCTCCCCGCTTTGCCCTCCGCACCCCTGTTGCTGTGCTCCCCTCTGCGGCCCCGAAGCTCCCCCCACCCCTGCTCTGCCACCCGCAGTCCCCGCCTGTGAAAGGGCTTCTAGTGTGTGGAAACCTTTCCTCCTTCACAGCTCCCTCCCACTGGTTTAGGTCCCGTCCCTATTCTTTTGTCTCTGTTTTTTCTTTTCCCTACGCAGGTACGTGGGGGAGTTCCTGGCCTTTTGGGAGGTCTGAGATCTTCTGCCAGCGTTCAGTAGGTGTTCTGTAGGAGTTGTTCCACGTGTAGATGTATTTCTGATGTATTTGTGGGGAGGAAGGTGATCTTGGCATTTTACTCCTCCGCCATCTTGAAGGTCTCCTGGTTCATATCGTACACAATACCCCTACTGTGGGTCAGCAGATGTGTTTCCTTCTCGCAGTCACTCAAGGTGCACCGAGGCACCTGCCTGGCAAGCATTGCTGGTACCTGGCAGGGGGAAGAGAGAGGGTCTCACAGTGGAAATTAAATGCTCCTGCTCAGAAGTGACATTCACCAATCGTGACTCATTTTTCAGAACATGTTACATTGTTTCATGAATCACGTGAAACCACTGAGGCCTAGAAGTACAACCCCACCATGTATCTGGAGAGGAGGAAGGTCAGAAATATTTCAGGGACAGCACCAGTGACCATAGTGAGTACCACCAAGAGAGAGAAAAAACATTGTTATGTTGCTCCTTTCCCTTTAAGAAACGGAGGTGGAAGAAGGCTCTTGATGGATGTGCCTTATCAGGGCACGTTCATACAAAGGAAAGAGAACTGAGTGGAAAGTACGGAGCTCAGTTATTCTGCTTAATGAAGGAAGGGAAGTACAAAGGTGAGAACGTCTTGAGGAAGAGAAGCTGATCCTCCTGGGTGTCAGTAAATGACTTCTACAAAGAGAGAGAGAGGGTGACATCTAATATTTATAACTGTTGGTGCGTTCATCCCCATTGCAACCCCAAACTTCCCTACAGTCTGTCATGCTGCAAAATGCCTTGTATAAAGACTTGTTTTTGTTTGTTCTGAATTAAAGAGGTGGAGCTACACATCTATGTGGGCACAGAGAGGAGAGAGAGAGGGAGAGGAACCTTAAATTGAGAATGAAATGCTGGGTACCAGAATGTGGAACAAGTGTCAGTCCTGGAAATTGCACATACTTGTGAGGGCGTCGAATTGCCCACAGAATTACAGGATACAGTAATCAAAACCGTTTTATTTAAAACTCAAAGGCCTGAGTCACTTCAGCTGGGATCTGAATAATATTCTAATAGATTGTCTCTCTGCTTGTGCTAGCCCGAAGTACATGCTTTACATCCGAAACCAAAGGAAATGGGAATAAAACATGTTATAGAATACTAAATAACCAGGAGAAACTGCATAGATTTTCTACATTGATAACAAAGGAAGCATGGCAATTATATGAGAGAAAAATTTTAAAGCATATTTTACACACTTGGGTTTTTCCAGACTAATTTTGCTCCACAGCCAAGGTAACAATGCATGTTATTTACAGTCTACCTGTGCTTTGGATGAGAGGACACTGGATCATTTTAGCTTCAAATGCCTTTTACTTTTTGACCCAAGCCTTTAAATTCACAATAGTCTGAATTGCTAAGAAAAAGCTACTATCTGCCTAGAACACCATGCTCTATAAAAGAGAGTAATATCCCTTAGCTAAATGCTTTCACACATGGAGGATTTTAATCCTTCTGTTTTTCAGAAACATTACATGAAACTTAAAGGAGGTCTTCTTGTTTTAAGAACATCAAGATATATCATTTGATTTTCCAGATGATTCACATAAACAAACAAACATTATTTTTAAAAAGATGTTTGTAAGAAGAAGTAAATGGGGAGGTTTTGAATGTAGTTCCTTTAGCCAGGCTTCTGACATGTGGAAGGGCCGGACGCTCACACGGATGAAACAGTCAGACAGCCTGCTTTTAAGATGCTCCCGTGGCCAGCGTCTCCTCCTCCATCCTCATGATAAAGGTACACACCTATGTTTGGCTTGTGGGTATCACAGGCACCCACCTCCGTGTGGCTGCTCTCTCTATTCAAGGTAGATGGTCCCTCCTTTTTCCTGAACATGCAGCGCTGAGGGAGATTGCCCTGTACCTTATGTCAGCTCAGCACACTCAGGCTTCACACTTGAGGTGGTGAGGCTTGTAACGTCGAAATGAGAATTCTAAGTGGGCAATTTCAGGAAATTGAAGGGCAGTCAATGGACCTTCCCACTGCTCCCTTCCCTTCCTCTCTTACCTTTACTTCCCTGTGGGAGTGTTTAGCTCGGGGGGCCGAGTTACTGGCGAGCTCACGAATGACAGAAGTTAGGGACTGTCTTCCAACCGCAGCCCCAGCTGACTCCAGGGACCGCACTCTCTACAAGAATTTAACAGGAACACTGTGTTTCACTATGTGCAACTTCTGTAAAGATATCCAAATTTAAAGCATTTTCAAAGTAGCATGCAGTTGCTGCTTTATAAAAAATGGTCAAGTTTTAGCTCAAACATTACACTAAATCTTTCAAAAGCGAAGATGTTTAAGTCCTCTGATGTTTTTGCGTGGCTGTGTAGGTCCCACGATCATGTTAAAATTTGTAGACGTGAATGAAAAATATGTAGACTTGTGAGCCTTATAAAGCTAATTACCGATATTTATTCTTAGCTCAGTATCCCTCTATTATATATTTAAGCCATGAATATTCTTAATTTTTCTAATTGTTTATCAATACTTTAAATCATCAAGTCATTTCATTATGACAATTTGGTGAAATGTGTGTTGTGGTTTTGAGAAAGATTCATAGGAAACAACACAAATTCCTAAAAATCAAGAGACCAATTTATTTGACATTGTTAATAACTTTTTTCTTCTTAAATGGGCCATTTCATAAGCCTTTAAGAAAGATCATTTTATATCTTTGGTTGCAATTGTTTTATGCATCTATTTTTTTATTTGCTCTGCAAAGTCTAAGACCACTGCTGTAGCTTTGCAATCTCAACTCCTAAGTCACTGAAATCTGAAATATCAGATTTCAGACTAGCATTTCATATGCTTCCATGTTTGCCTCAGAACAGCTTGGAATTTTTTATATTTATACTTTAGGCATAAACTAGATTAAATTCAAGGTGGCTTGACCTTAGTTACAATGATAAAATGGGGAAAATGTTATCATCTCTCTCTCTCTAAAGTTTCTTCCCTCTTTAATATTATATATGTATACACACACATATATACAAATACAAGCATACAGATGTGCATATATACAAATACATAAATATATATGGCTACTTTTTTGATTCCTTGCTCTTTATTGTTCAATGATTCCTTGGTTTTACTCTGTCACCTGCTATGTCCTTTTTTCCTGAAAATATGAAAAGGAAAACAAAAGCTTAGGGGAACAAAATTTGCCGCCCTAAAATGTCTCTTTGGTGTGTGGCTTATTTCGAGCTGAAAACAATCAAGGCTCAAAGACTCAGGAAGAAACTTTGACCTTCCTGCTAACAGCCTAAAAGGATTTACATAGAGGGCCTACTACAGGAAGAGAGCTGTCACCAGAGATCTCTGTAATGAATAGGGGCTAGGTGTGGAAGGGGAAACCCTTAGAGATCAGGGTCCTCTCTGTGCCCCATTTCTCCAAGGCTCAGCAAACATTTATTTACCAAACATTTACTTTTCCATCTCCATGTGCATTGCCTTTCTCCCCTTTGAGGTTCCAAACCACTACCCACAACATCCTCTTTTGTCTTCAGCTGAAGATGGTATTTAAGGTGAGGGTTTCAGCCATTCTGGTGAGTTACTCACTTTTCCTGGGTTTCTCCCATGTGTACATGTTACTAAGCTTTGGTTTGATTTTCTCCTGTTAATCTGTCTCATGTCAATTTAATTCTTAGAGCAACCAGAAGAACCTAGAAGGGTAGAGGAAAATTTCTTCCTCCCCAACAAAAGTAATGCCTTTCCTAATTTGTTTTTGGTTGTGGTTTAAAAAAACAAAACAAAACAAAAAACTGCCTTTCTTCCACCTGCTAGGTGGCAAGTAAATGTTATTTTCAATTTGTGCTCACCTACTAATTCGAGTTAAGGAGATATCCAAATTGTTAGAAGACTAGAGTATGGGAGTTGTCTTCTATGTCAACTGCAATAGAGGCAGCGTGAAAAAAGCAACATCTGATGGGCCCTTAAATTAGGAACGGCTTGCAAGGAAGAGAAGGTCCACATCTGCCCTATGAGAAGGGGCTGTTTAAATAACCCTTACTTTGGAGCCATCTTTACTGGAACCAGGAGAAAAGAAGGATGGGAGTTTGATAAACCAATTGTCCCTTTAAAAAATTACCTAAGTGTAGGTTCAGAGTGAGACTCTTAAAGAAAATTGCCTTTATTCCTTTGAGAAATTTAGGGTTTGCTGATAACAGCAGTTTTTGTGTCGCCTTGACATCAACTGCCCTACTTTTTCTAGATCATGTTATATATAGAACCAGGTTATGTTTCTCAGTTAAATACCACCTTTTGTGAGAAGCAAAAAGTGAAACAAGTAAAGATAAAGTAGTTGAAAATTTGAAGCCAAAAAGGATCACACAAATATGGGTGATTAACAACACAATATAGATACGACTCTTTTTCTTTCATAATCTATTGTTCACATTTTTTGACCCCTCCATTCTTAAGAAACAAGGTTATATAAAATGGGTAATGCTGCTTTGTATCTTCCTGATTCATTTTCATCATCTTTCATTTTTTTCACAGATTGGTCTTAGAATCATTGAAAAATCATGTTGAAGAAAACAATACTTTATGGTTGTTTATCAAATGTGAATGTGGAACTTTGAAACACTTTTACTAAAAGCTCGGAGCTTATCTCCCATGACCTTAAAAATGATGTTTTTCTTTCCATCAGTGTTTCTTCCTATCTGTTTGGGTTCAGAAATGATTACTATCTGATACAAAAAACGTGATCATTTTTTACATTTAAGACAGTATAGTAGAAAGAATTCAGGAGATGTTTTATCTAATATTCCACTTTCTATCAGTTAGGATTGTTATTAAATGTCTCTAAATGCAGATTTCTTTGTTTACAAAACAAGGAATGGATCAGACCCTCTCTGGGGCACTCCACTTACAACATCATAGTTCTTGTAAGAATCGTTTCATTTATAGACACTTTGCTTTTTATCAGTAATAAAAAGGTTCAGATCTTTATAAAATTCAATATTCAGCAATAACTCTATACTTCTGAGGTTGTCTAATCCCTCTCCGATATGAAACATAAAATAATATGAATTATGTGATATAGTTATGGAGATGGATATCAACTAAAAATTTAACTCTGGACAGTAGCCTAAAATCAAATCCAGGTTTTTAATTCTTTTAATTTCTTATTCTATAAGTAACAAGAATGGTAACTTTTAAAAAATAAAATTCATTTACTTAGTTCAAACTGTTGAGTTTTAATAAAAAATATGCACTGTAGTTTAAATTATTGGGAGATTACAAGTATAATGATTGTTTACAAGTTTGTATTTTTACTATTAATAATTTAGTCTGATTTTCTAAATTCTTATAAAATATTTATTAAATTGAAGAGTAGCTCAGAAAAAGTACAGTTCTTAATATTTCTTTCATTTTCCTCCCTTTGTCTTTTTTACTGTGGTTTTTGCACCCAAATAAAGTTATGCATCTAAACCCCTTTTCATTCCCATCTTCAGCCACTCAATATCTGCCACCAAATGAAAGTTCTTAAGGCCAAATGACCACAATAATTTTAAAAGAAACTTAAATTAACTTTACAATGTCATAGAGTAGATTATTTAGTTAATATCATGATTATAACAAATGGAATTGAAAGAGAGAAAGACTCTGGAATGAGAAAAGCAAAGTGATGTAAAACAAAACAGCTCAGTAAATTCTCAATTAAATTGGGCTAAAACAACTTGAAAATATCACAAATTTAAATCCTTTGATTTTTCTAAATTCTTCACTTTGGGAATCATTTATTTCATCTCTATTTTAATACAGAGTGCATTTTTTAACATTTGATTTATTGAGAATTATTTATAATTTTGAATGTTGAGAGTTTTATAACTGAAGAAGTTTTAGGCTTTGACCGTGACCCTTGATGTATATATGGATAGAAAATGGAAATTTTAAATGATGTTTTGTATTTCTACAAAGTATGGAAACTCTTAGCCTTTAACACATTATTTCAGTTCATATGCATATTTAAAGGCATCTAGATTATTCCTGGTGCCTAATAAACCTTGTCTACATAGGTTTTAGATGCTCTTCTTGCTTTAGCAGAAGGAACCAGTTTTCCAGTGTTTAATTCTGTAGGTTTAATTCTTCTGTCTTAAAAGCCCTTCCAAGAATATGCCAGGGAATGTGATATTGGTCTAACTGTGCAGGCTCTTTTCTCTTTTATTTTATAACAGTTCTTGCAATGCATGTGCTCTCCAGGATCAGTCTCTCAGCATGAATAATGGAGACCATTTTAATTGTCTTCCATTTAGTTCTTAAATTCTCTGCTTGATTTTCTAATCTAATTATATAATGTGTATATTCATTATGGGCTGCAAAGGTTTTTAGTATGTTTCCTATTGCTAGGATCAGAGGATGACTCTCATATTCCTTTAATCCACATGACTGCTGGGCAAGACCTGCCTCTGAGAAGAAGTGGTATACTCGGTATCCATATAAAGTGATGTAACTGGCCTTGTTGAATATATATATTTATATATTCACTTTATTACATATATTTAATTTATATATTACATATTTTGAGATACTATATGACTTATATTGGGTTTTCCCCAAAGCAGACCTAGAAACAAATGTTTGAATGCAGGTAATTTATTTAGGAGTGATCATAGGAAGTATGAAAGAAAAAGAGGGAAAACAGAAATAAGGGCAAGAGAAAAGCCAAACAAATGTGCATTTATTAATGGTTTATCACTATGGTCAACTGGGACTCAATCCCATTGGAGGAATTTCTGAGAAACTTGCCTCTGAATTATCTTACCAGGCAATGGGAGCCTAGGACACTGACGTACAGACTCCCACACTGGGCAGAAGATTGCTCTGGGAACGTCTCCATCCCTCACACATCCCTGTCAGAAACTACAATTTCAGGTGCACTCAGGTACATCAAGGGGACATGAGATAAGTCACATTTCTCCTGATAGAGGTTGTTTGCCTGGCGGTGTGACCTATACCTTTATCGCTGAGGGGTATGAATTTCTGGTTACCTTGCCTTTGTCAGGCTATGGTGTCTATAATTGTTTCCTTAGGATTATCACTGGGCATGAGAACATCAAGAGATGCCGCAGCATATTATCCAATTTCCAAGACATATTTCTCCTTGTTCTCAATGTGAATCATCCACTCTAGATACTTATGATAGTAATTCCTTTCTTTGTATTCTTGTCCATTGGTGTGAAGTGCCCGAGATGACTTGGTATCAGTTGTAGTTTTGGGTTTAATGAAACTCTTTCTGCATCTTCTGGTTGAAGAAGCATCCCCCTGCTTCACCAACACAGGGCACTAGGATGACTGACTTTTAGAGCCTAAAGTTGTGTGGGAAGGAAACAAAAATTCCCCAAATAGATCACTGAGAGTGGTGATAAGAGCCATTCCTACTTCTGCCCCACGGTTCTTGGTTCTATGTGTTCTAGGTACTGGGCACAGAGCACCATCTAACTGTCGTTGACTCGGTGTTTATACTACATTGTGAAGGAGATTGCTCCAACTCAGCAGTGTCTCTCCCTAGTTGTTACCTTAGATGACCCTTTGAGTCTTCATTCTAAAATTCATGGCATGAACTTCTGGGTGATACACTATATGATAAAACTAGTGAATCTTATAGGTGCAAGTTCATTATTACGTCTCCTTTGCTAGAAAATGACTTTCTTGGCCTAAGGCAATACTATTTAGTATACTATGCCAGTAAGTCTGTCAGGACTAGGATAGTAGTGCTTTGGCAAGGGGAAAAAGAACCCATCATTCCAGAATAAGTTTCAGTTGCAATAAGGATGAATCATTGCTCCCTTCATGAAAGATGAAGTTTGGTGTATACAACATGCTTGAAAGTGGTTCTCTGCTGTTGAAAGTTCAGATATTCAGCAATATCTTTAACTATAAAGGCCTTGGTAAAACTGAGTCCTTGCCTCTGTGCTCACGCATAGCCTTCATCCCTGCTAACATAGATACTCTGCTCATTGGTTAATTGTGCAAGCAATGAATAGTCAAACACAGAGGCCATCTGGTTAAAGACAGAGGTCAAAGACAAAGACTGACATCTACTGGACAAGTCATCTTATCCACCTGGTTGTTCAGTATCTTCTCTGTAGTAGATGTTCTCTTGTGAACCTTGACATGACACATAAAAATCTTCATATTTCAGGTCCATTCACATAGACCCACCCACGTTCCTCTTCACCATAACTCCTTTATTCAGTCTTCCAGTATTGTTCCTTCTAGTCTCTAACCAACAAACCAAGCCATTTGCCATTGCCCAACAACCTGTACGCATCTTTATCTCAACCACTTATTCCTCCCTAAAAGGAGGTAATCAAGTGTATTGCTTAAAGTTCTTACCACTGGGATGATTTCTCTTCACCATGTCATTAGGGCCACCCCTGAGTGGAGCTGTGTGTGGAAATGCCCATTTTTGGCTTCCCCTCAGACACCAGTCTCTGGAGTCACCCGACAAATGGCTTAAAGAAGTATTACAAAGATACTTCTAGAAAGTTATTGCCTCCAGAACTCAAAAAGGACCACCATATACCTCTTTCTTAGTGGTACGCATGTAGTAACTTGTCTTTTACCATGTAGTGGATGTCCCCCTCCTCCCTAAGATCATTGGACCACTAAAAATATTACTGATGGGGCAGGACTCTGATTATTGTATAGTTTCTCTCTCACCCTCTGGCATATGTGTGTCTTACCAGGGGATCCATTATGTTCTTGATACTTCTGTTCACTAGGTTCACTTAGCATAAAGTCATCAACACGGTAGACCAGTGAGCTATTTTACAAAGGGTCAAGATTGTTAATTTTTCTAATAGAGAGTACGGGAGTTAACATAGCCCTGGGAAAGTCAGTGAATGTGATTTGATTTCTTTCTCAGGCGAATATGAACATCTTTCCTGATGAGGAAACCACATTCTCTGCATCAGGGTTTGGCAAACTATGGCCCATGGGCCAAATCTGACCTGTAATCCATTTTTATAAGTAAAGTTTTATTGGAACACAGTCTCAGCCACTTATTTATGTAATTGTCTATGCCTGATTTTGTGCTGCAATGAGATATATGAATAACTGAAACACAGAATATACGGCCTGCAAGTCTAAAGTATTTCCTAAGTGGCCCTTTACAAAAAAAAGATTGCTAACTCCAGCTGTAGTTGAAAAACTGCATTAACAAGTGCCAGAAGCAGTGTTGACCTCTGGCAAAAGACACCATCATATGTAGCACGACAGCTGCTGCTGGTCTACTGTTTGCTTAAGTTCATGATAACTTATTATCACCCTCATGATCCATTTTTTGGAAGCCATATTGCTGTGATGAATGAGAATCTGCTGGGGACATCACTCCTACTTTTTTTTTTTTTTTTTGGTACGCGGGCCTCTCACTGTTGTGGCCTCTCCCGTTGCGGAGCACAGGCTCCGGACGCGCAGGCTCAGCAGCCATGGCTCACGGGCCCAGCCCCTCTGCGGTACGTGGGATCTTCCCAGACCGGGGCACGAACCCGCGTCCCCTGCATCGGCAGGCGGACTCTCAACCACTGCGCCACCAGGGAAGCCCACTCCTACTACTTTTAAAACTAATATTTATAACTCCAGCATGATGCAGTATTGTCTCTTATTTACTATCATGGTTAATGGGGATGGTTCTAGAAACTTTGACTTGACTTTTTGTATCATAATGACTGTTTTTCCACTGACCAGAGAGGTTTAGCTATCTGATAAGTTTATCGAGTTCAGTGGCATGCTCTGAGAACAGGGAAGCAAAAGCAGCATGGATCCACAGACGCATAGTACCCCTTGCCAGCTGGACAGGAGCTAGGACTTCATTTCTCACTGGCATCCCTAAGTCCCCACACTAATAGGAGTGGTGATGACATCTGTGTTGACGTTTGTCTCAGCTTAGAGCTATGTCCATTAGCTCTCAAAACACTAGGTAATTCCCTTTCCCACCGTTCTGTTTCTCTGTTAAATAGTAAATATTGGGGACACATTTACGGTATATACTTGTGATGGAATTTCATGGCCCTCCCTCAGTGGAGCTCAGTTTTTGATTTGATTGTGGACTCTGGATCTGAGGTTTGACCTGGTTCTGGAAACCGGTAGAGGGTTTGTGTTTTTCTGTTGTGGGGTCTGACTTCAGTCTTCTGCTCACCCATTCTTGATTTATTTTGTGCTTGTTAAAAACCAAACAATATCCTTACTGAATGGCTCCTCAATTATGTTGCCCTTAGGAGTATCATATTCTATAAGTCATTGATGTAGATTCTTCAAGTTTAGGATCCTAATTGCTGCTTAGACACTGTTGCTTATTAGGGTACTAAAGCCCACGTTACCTCTGACACGACCTGGTCCCTGCTATTCTAGAATACTATCATGCATAGAAATACTGTAGAGCCCAGTTCCATGGCAGCATCTCATAGCATTGAGCCTTCCTACACAGAACCACCACCATTTTCTAAACTATGTCACCATCTACCTCGTTAGCACATTCTTTGCTGCTTTAGTGGAGGAAGTGTCTTGGGCCCTCCCAGGGAACACAGCTACCTAGTGGGATCTCTAGTATCAGGTAATAAATCCACTAAGACATGCTCATCTCTCCGGGCCTCCTGGTCTCCACCTGAGTAATTTCTCAAGGCTGTTCCAGCATCTCCAACAAATTTACCACAGGCAACCATCATGCCCAAGATTCTGAGAACCATCTCAGCAAACTGATAAAACTGTCTACAGATACCTTTGCCAGGAAATTAAATATTGAGTCATTGGAGACTCAGGAGAGACCCCTCCCTTATCAATCATTTCTTCCTGTGTCCAGTCTTATACTTCACCACCCTGCTGGCTGAGAGGGCTCAGGGGAAACAGGATCCATCTGAGCTTCTCAAGCATTCAACTAAATGCTCCCAGCCTTGGTCTCACTCCTTTTCCATCAGGGCCCTCACTTTAGCATAGGTGACCTGCCAAAGTGTGTATTCAGTCTCCTTTGTTTCTCCAAGATCTTTAAGATCTAATTCTAGACAAACTTAATCAGTTCAACGTGTCCTCAAGTTGTTCAAGAAAAAAATATTTTCAAATGTGGCTACTTGATCATTGGCTGCCTTGAGCCTCTCGTTGTTCTGTAATGAAGGTTTCTAGAGCAGGGAACTTCACAATTCTTATAGTAACCTTTGCCCTCACATCGTTAAGTGCTACCTCTACCTCATCCCAATCCAGAAGAAATGAGAGTTTAAAGAAGTGTGATGCTACAGCATGCCAGGCCTTGCTGTGTCCCCAGTACTGTGGTCTCTGGTGTTATCTGACAGCAAGAGGACTGATTCCAGAATATTTTCTTTAGGGGCCACTTCAGGAACTAACTTTCTTAGATTTGTTCCCTCAAAAGCAGACCTAAGAGAAAGACATGCTTGTAAGTATTTCATATGGGAGATGATCCCAGGAAACACACCTGAAGAAGTAAGGACTGTGAATTAACAGTGGAAAGCCGGGCTTCCCTGGTGGCGCAGTGGTTGAGAGTCCGCCTGTCGAGGCAGGGGACACGGGTTCGTGCCCCGGTCCGGGAAGATCCCACATGCCGCGGAGCGGCTGGGCCCGTGAGCCATGGTCACTGAGCCTGCGTGTCCGGAGCCTGTGCTCCGTGAGTGGAAAGCCAATAATGGAGTTGCTATAAAGTGTGTTACCTTTGTGGGAAGCTGGGGTTCAATCCCACTGGGAACTTTCTGAGCAGTACTGGTCCCCCCTGTCCCACCAGAGGATGAGGAGGCTGAGTCGTTTATTCATTGTCCCCCTTTCTCCATTGTTTGAAGATCACCCCCAGGAGATAATTCCTGGATGAAGTGCAACAATTTTCTCTAGTGCCAGGGAAAGCCCTAAGTCAGAGAAGGGTGAGGCAGACACTTAAGGTGAGAAGCTGTCACTGTGTCTGGAGTTGCAGCAAGAGATAAACATAAAGAGGATGTCCTGAAATGAGGTGGGGCTTCACCAATGTTCTGTGTATTTATTGAAATGATGTTGCCACTGCTCGAAGCTTTTTGCAGATCTTCATTTACGCCTGCCCTTAGTGTCTTTGGAATGGGCTGTGCTCAAGGGACCAGAAAGTGCCTCTCATCCGCTGGGAAGAATGGATCTCATTATACCTGAGTTACGAACTTTTACTTGTATAAAAAGTAAAGGTTTTCCCCCCAAAGCCTCTTCCTAAGTCCATTTGTTTAAAGTGGCCAAGTGACTATTGTCAGGAATATATAACTCACTTTTACACTGGTGTATGATTGTGTTTTTAACTCTGGAAGCTTTTAAGTTGATAGTTTACAAGCAGAGAAATCTATCTACCTATTTTTTTTATGTGCTTTTCATGTGTGAAGTGGGCTTTCAAGGGCTCAACTTGAATCAAAAGGAAAAAAATGGGAACCCTAAAGTCCCTGGAATATTTCTTACCTTTTAAAAAGGGTTAACTGAGAAAAGTAGGAAAAAGGAAAAATCACAGATATTGATCAATATTCTGTATAAAAAAGTAAAAGAATTAATAAGCCAATTAAAATATAAAACCTAACATATTTTCTGATTTTTAAAAATTTCCTCCTAACATGAAAAAAATAAAAGTTTGCCCACCTTTTTAAGCTCACAGCCTTGTACTCATCACTGAAGTGTTTATTATAGGTAGAGAAAACTACACTTTTGAAAGCTTCTTCTGTCTCTTAAAATGTCACTCCCTAGAAATACAGTTTCAGGAGTTGCTTTGAGGAGGGAATAGGTGTGCAAGAACATTACCATCCCGAGTATTTACCGCCATGTGGCCACTTGCAATAATCTCCCAGCTAGATGCTCTGTTGTGACTTCTGAACTGAATATAGCCTCTTCACAACAGCAAAAATTATATTCCTCAAATAACTTCCATGTTGGAAGCCTGTTTTAACATCCTGTTGCTTCTTCCTTTCAGTATAAAACTGTAACATGGGCACATTAATATTTTCTATTATCAGTGCATCTTTGATTTCATTGTGAGTTTTTAATTAATAGGTCATTAAAATCAATGCTTCTCTGCCTTAGATTCCCATAAACTTTTTAAAGCAATGAGTCTTACCTCTCACTAGAGTTCATAATGATATCTCTATTCTAGATAAGTTAATCTTCCTACGTTTTTGTTATGGCTCTCAGTCAGGCAAACTTTCCTCCCACTGGCAGTGTCTTTTTCCCTTCTCTCTGTTTATTTAAGCCCTATATATCATTTAATATCCAATTAAAGTGCCATTTTTTTAAAGAAAGTCTTCCCAAATGAAGGGCATCATCTGGTAACATGGCCTTTACCTGAAGTCAAAGCTTTTGGAAATACCCCTCGGAGATTAACTCTATGGCTGCCTTGTTTTACTCTTAAACTCTTGCATTATTTAATGCCACAGTCAAAAAATTCAACAAGCACACATATGAATATATGCCTGGTAGTTTCATATATATTTTATTTAGTCCTCACAAAATACACACAAGAAATGTGTGATTATTTTTATCTTTCAAGGGAATAAATTATTCGTTAATAGAATAAATAATGTCCCCAAGCCACACAACTGATTAATTTCAGAGAGTTTAAGAGATTCCCAGATCTCTGACTCTAACTATGATGTGCTCTTTTTATATGAAGGCTACCATTTTTTCCCCAATAGATTCTAAGTTACTAAAAAACAGGCCTATGTCTGATGCATTTTTATGATCCACTACACTTTCCCGAGTACCTTGCAAACAACAGAAACAAAGTACATACTTGTTGACTGAAATTCATCAGGCAGCCCTCTCTCCTAGAACATCCACCTTTCTGAATAACCCTTAACTAGCTCCTATGCGCCAGCCAGAAGAGTTGGCTGAGAAGAGGGGCTGGAGTTGGGTGTTTTTCTATACCCACGTCAGTGGGTTAGACTCTGGTAAAATAGCTTCCTTTCACAACAGGCCTTGTGAAGGAGAACAGAAAGGAGAAGGAGAACAGAAAGCTCTGGGCATATTTCAAAATGGTTACATTTCCCCACTCCCTGCTGGAAGTGCTAGGGAATTATTCTGTGATCTTCACAGTAAGAACCTTGTAAGTCAAGGTTCAATTTGGGAGCTCCTCTAAGACTGGTCTCCTTTGGAGTTTTTAACTCTCGAGCTAGTCTACACTGAGCCTCCAGCCATCAGTCAATTATGGTTTAAAATGTTCTTATTGGTATTGGCTCCAGCTATGGGCTTCTGCTTCTGGGCTTCTGCTCCTGGTAGGCTGTGATTGTCTGTATACATCTGTCTGTCTAGCTTTCAGGGCAGCAGGTTGCCCAGTCACCTCAATTCTGATGGATCTAAGAATAGTTGTTGACTTCAGTTTGCTCAGTTTTTTTATTGTTATGAGTGGAAGTGATGACTTGCAGGCTCTTTGTATGTCAGACTGGAAACCAGAAGTCATATTTATAAATATTTTGCCAAGTTATTGGATCTTCATTGCTTTCTCATTCACCTCCTTTGGCACTGGAGCAACCAAGACTAAAATGATATGAGTCACATAATCTCAAAAAAAAAAAAAAAAAAAGGTGGGGGGGGGGGGATCATACAATCACTGCCATAGACACCAAAAAGACCTTCAAAACTCAATTCTCATTTCTGATAAAAGGGAAGAAAAAGAGGTGAAATTTGAAAAAGTTAACCTCCTCATTATTCTACTTGAATTGTTAAATTCTATTTTCAGGACGATAAGTTTAAGATATGGCGTCTAACATCATGCAATTTGTCCAGTACACCCCAAAACTTAGAGGCGTTGCTCTCAAGAAATGTGTTTAAAAGTTATTTCCTAGAATTGAACAGTGGATACTCTTCTGCCCCTTGAATGAAGGGAATCTACATTTTTTTTTATCATTAACGTTACCTGCTTTACTTAATCACACAATTACTCATAAAAATAATCTCACAATTTATTGTACTTTTTTGTATTTCTGATACTTTTTTAGTAACGACAGCTAGTAGATAAATAAATGACATTATTTTTATTGAGCAAAGAGAATAATATGTAAATTTTGATTTTCCACTTTACTGGTGCAAAACAAAATATCAGAACAGTCGGAGTAAATGTCACCATGCTTTTGGCTTTAGTATCTCTTTCTCCTACATCATCTTTAGGAATGACAGTCTGCTTCCAGTGAATTCCCCCTTACATCTGTAAATATGATCACTGTTTTTGAAATTGAAAAAGGAGAGTAAAATCAACCAGAGAACTGACATATAACCTTCCACTAGGGAGAAGTTAATAGCTATATCTGGGAAACTTTTCTTCAGAAAAAAAAAAATTACACCACAAGAGATGATTTATATAACTAAATTAGATTAAACACAAATATACCATAATGAAAAGAAAAATGTGTAAACATATCTGAATGAGGGAAAAGAAATTTTTATTTAACCCAGATGGTCTGGGGGATTTTCTGAACCAATTGAGAAGCTCCTATAAGCAGTTTAGCCTTTCTTATAACATGCGTTTTATGCCCTAGCACTGCTGTTCACATTCTCCAAACACACCCTGACTCTATTCTAGGTGATAAATGCTGCTCATTGTATTTGCAGGGTTTGACATTGTGAACATTTTTCTCCTCTTTGCTTCAGTCCCTTGAGGACCAGGCAAAGACTCCACTATTTCTATACATCATATTCTTTTCACCTTCATCTGACAACTGAGTTTTGTTCCACACATATCCTACCAAATGGGAAGGTCGTTACAGTAATGGAATGACACTTTTAAAGTCTGTTTCCACTAGATGCAAAGCCATCTACCTACTTATTTTTCCAATCGAGTTTTTCATTTATCACATTTTTTTTTGTTTTGCTTGGATGGAATTTAGATCTCTATAAATGAAGTTAAAAAAATATTCCCAAAGGAGTAATTATTTTAACCTGTGAGAAGAAATATATCCTATTAGATACCACTCGATCAATTTCTCGAGCCAAAGAGAATCTAGAATGACCTGTAACTAGCTAATTATATTTATCTAATAGAGTGATGAGTGTGATAACCCCATTATTTTAATGGGGTTAGAGCTTTTTTAAAAATATAAAAAATCTAAATAGTTTCTTAACATTTGGGAAAAGATAATATGTGTAATATTTGAATTTGTAGACTTCACTGCTGGAGGAAATTAGAAACCAGAAATCTTATCTGTCCACTTAATATTTTCCTGGGTTTCTGGGGAATATTAAACATAATAAAATGCATCTTTTTGAAATGTACTTAGGTAATTTATGTTTTAAGTTGTTAACAAGTTAAGACAATCTGATGACTTTTTCCAAATAGTATATAATGCACAAAAGGACATTTAAAATGAAAGAAAAAGAAACAGAAAGAAGGAAGGGTGAAGAAAAAACCTCCTACTGGAGCAAACCTAAGGGTTACAATTGGGAGACATACTTTTGGTTGTATTTCCCCACTAAATTGACCTACCAGTCTCAAATTTTTTGGAATAAACCAAAGGCATCTTGAGAGATGTTGAAAAGTAAAGCTTGAAAAAGTATGGAGGAAAGAAAATATATTTTAAAAACTATAAATAACATTTTAAAAGCTATAAATGACAAATGGCAGTTAAGTGTCAAACCTGGCTATCTTTTTGATTAATTTGAACTTAGGAACTTATTTATCAAAGCTAAGTGTATAAATTATTCCTTCTTTCATACTTGGTGTAGCCACAAATTATAGACAATGCCAATGACAGAGATATTCAAGTTAGTGATGGTATTTGAACTAAGTTATCCAAATAGGGTGAAGGTATCAGAAGGCGTGATTTATTTGTTACCAAACTTGTTCTTCAAGCACCTTTATCCTGGATGAAAGAGAAAGAAAACAAAACAAAACAAAAACAAAAACAGTACATAATATAGCAATAATAATAATTTTTTAAAAAGAAAGCAGACATTCAAATCCACTGAAAACAAAGAATAAGAAGTATCTATGAGATAGAAACCAGAGGCAACTACTCCTATATCAGAGCTCTTTGGCATAGTTGTAGGAAACACAATGACCACAGTGACCACCAATAGTGGTCATTATATTCTCTTCCAATCTGAAATAAAACACCCTAACTGGAGGTCCACCACTGGAGGCTTACCCCCATTCACCAGTGGTGTGGCCTGGCTGAAATGAATGCTGCACTAACCAACATTTGATAAGCCAGCTTGATTTATCCATGGAAATTTCTTTCTGAAATGGTGCTTCTCTGTTCATTTGGTGCCTCTATTTCTGTGTTTGTTAGCAGACTACAAATACAAGGTGTACTTTTACCAGCACTGTGTGAAATTTTCCATTGTTCTTTACCTATACAGTTTGTTGAGTCTTTATTTTTAGCCTTATTTCAAGGGATGCACACATGTATATGGCATTGCATTTTTAATTTACATTTTGCTGATGACAAATGACCTTGAACTTTTCTTATATGTTTACTGATCATTTGGGTACCATCTACTGTGTTTGTATGTTCGTGGTGCTTGTCTTTTTTTTCTTTTTTTTTTTGGTATTGGGTTTTTAGTCATATAGACCTATAGAGTTCTCCTTTTCTTTTTTTTAAAAAAAGTATATTCTGGATGTTAGCACATTAGTCTTTATGTATCAAAAGTGTTTTCCCTACCCGTTGGCTTGCCTTTTCACTCTCATATAGGTTCTTAGGATGAACAGAATTTTAATTTCCACCAATATATCAATATTTATTTTGATCAATCCTGCTTCTGTCATGCTTAAAGTATATTTCCTTATCCCAAGGCCATGAGGATATTCTCCTTCCTATATTATGTCTAGGAGCTTTATTGTTTTACCTGTCACGTTTAGATGTACAATGAACCTGGAATTGATTTAATATAATTATTGATATATTTGGGTTTAAATTTACCATGTTACTATTTTTTTCTATTTGTATTGCCTTTTTTTTATATTTTCTTTTTTTCTTTTCAGCTTTTTGTTTAAACTATGTATTTTTAACAATTTTGTTTTCCCCTTCCATTGCCATAGTTATTACATATTTCTTTACCATTTTAATAGTGAGTAGACTACTTGAATCATATTTCATATCCAGTAGCACCTATACTACTATAGTATAGTGAAGCTTTGATGTCAGTATGGGGAGGAGGGTCTCTTACTTGCTACTGTACAGTGGCTGCTCCTTATATCTGCTCTGTCTTTTTAAAAATTCTCTTTACTTCTTCTTAGCCAACTTCTCGTTTCCCCAATCCCCATTGCCATTAATTATTACTTATATTTAATGTTCTCTATTCACATTATTATGTAGTTTCTGTGTCTCAGAACTGATTTATAACTGACTTTCTGTGATCTTTCTTTAAAATATTTTTAAAAACGAGTTTTGGTTTTTAGAGCAGTTTTAGGTTCACAGCAAAATTGAGCAGTAAGTATAGAGCTTTCCCATGCACTGCCCCCTCTCACACATGCATAGCCTTCCGCATTAATCTCCCACACTAGTACATTTGTTACAGTGGATGAACTGACATTGACACACTGTTATCACCTGAAATCAACAGTTTACATCTGGGTTCACTCTTGATGTTGTACATTCTATGGGTTTTGACAAACACGTGAGGACGTGTATCTAACTCTGTAGAGTCACACAGGATAGTTTAACTGTCCTAAAAATTTCCTGTGCTCTGCCTATTTATTCTTACCTTCCCCCAAATCCCTGGTAACCACTGATCTCTTTACTGTCTCCCTAGTTTTGCCTTTTCCAGAGTGTCATATAGTTGGAATCATACTGTATGTAGCCTTCTCAGATTGGCTTCTTCCACTTGGCCATATAAATTTAAGATTCCTCCACATCTTTTTGTAGTTTGATAGCTCATTTCTTTTTAGTACTAAATACAATTCCATGTCTGGATTTACCATAGTTTATTTATCCTTACCTACTCTCCTATAAACATCTATATATAGATTTTTGTGTGAATATAAGCTTTCAGTTCCTTTGGGTAAATACCAAGGAGTATGATTGCGGAATAGTAGGTAAGAGAATGTTTAGTTTTGTAAGATAATGGCAAACTGTGTCTTCCAAAGTGGCAATACCATTTTTCATTCCCACCAAAAGTTACTGATGGTTTCGCTTGCTCCACATCCTCGCTAACATTTGGTGTTATCAATGTTTTGGATTTTAGCCTTTGTAATAGGTGTGTAGTAGTATCTCATTGTTGTATTTTGCAAATCCTTGATGACATATGATGTTGAATATCTTTCCATATGCTTATTTGTCATCTGTATTTGGTGAGTTGTCTGTTGAGAACTTTTGCTCATTTTTTAATTGGGTTGTTCTTTTTTTTTTTTTTTTTTGCGGTACACGGGCCTCTCACTGTTGTGGCCTCTCCTGTTGGGGAGCAGAGGCTTAGCGGCCACAGCTCACGGGCCCAGCCGCTCCGCGGCATGTGGGATCTTCCCAGACCGGGGCACGAACCCATGTCCCCTGCATCGGCAGGCGGACCCTCAACCACTGCGCCACCAGGGAAGCCCTCCTTTTTTTATTGTTGAATTTTGTGAGTTATTTGCATGGTTTGGGTAACAATCTTTTATCAGACATGTCTTTTGCAAACATTTCCTCTCAGTCAGTGCCTTTTCTTCCCATTCTTTTGATAGTGCCTTGCAGAGCAGAAATTCTAAATTTTAATGAAGTCCAACTTAATTATTTCTTTCATGGATTATGCCTTTGGGGTTCTATCTGAAAGTCATAGCCAATCTTAATATCGTCTAGTTTTTCCCTGTGTTATCTTTTAAGCTTTAATATTTTTGCATTTTATGTTTAATTCTGTGATCCATTTTGATCTACTTTTTGTGAAAGGAATATTTGAGATCATTTTTCATCTCTCTGAAGAATATTTATTAGTTTTTATATTACATTTGATTTGCTACTGTTGGTTTGTCTCAGTTTTTGTTTGCCCAGATATGTTTGTATCTCAATTTTATCCTTGATGGATCTATTTCCTGAGGATAGCTTTCTATATACAGTTATTTAATGTTAAGACTTTGAGAATATTGCTCCTCTTTAACTTCTGGTTTCCCTTATTTCTGTTTAGTAGTTAGCTGCCAGTCTGATGCTTTACAATAGCCTTCCGCATTAATCTCCCACACTAGTACATTTGTTACAGTGGATGAACTGACATTGACACACTGTTATCACCTGAAATCAACAGTTTACATCTGGGTTCACTCTTGATGTTGTACATTCTATGGGTTTTGACAAACACGTGAGGACGTGTATCTAACTCTGTAGAGTCACACAGGATAGTTTAACTGTCCTAAAAATTTCCTGTGCTCTGCCTATTTATTCTTACCTTCCCCCAAATCCCTGGTAACCACTGATCTCTTTACTGTCTCCCTAGTTTTGCCTTTTCCAGAGTGTCATATAGTTGGAATCATACTGTATGTAGCCTTCTCAGATTGGCTTCTTCCACTTGGCCATATAAATTTAAGATTCCTCCACATCTTTTTGTAGTTTGATAGCTCATTTCTTTTTAGTACTAAATACAATTCCATGTCTGGATTTACCATAGTTTATTTATCCTTACCTACTCTCCTATAAACATCTATATATAGATTTTTGTGTGAATATAAGCTTTCAGTTCCTTTGGGTAAATACCAAGGAGTATGATTGCGGAATAGTAGGTAAGAGAATGTTTAGTTTTGTAAGATAATGGCAAACTGTGTCTTCCAAAGTGGCAATACCATTTTTCATTCCCACCAAAAGTTACTGATGGTTTCACTTGCTCCACATCCTCGCTAACATTTGGTGTCATCAATGTTTTGGATTTTAGCCTTTGTAATAGGTGTGTATGTAGTAGTATCTCATTGTTGTATTTTGCAAATCCTTGATGACATATGATGTTGAATATCTTTCCATATGCTTATTTGTCATCTGTATTTGGTGAGTTGTCTGTTGAGAACTTTTGCTCATTTTTTAATTGGGTTGTTCTTTTTTTTTTTTTTTTTTTTTGGTACACGGGCCCCCCCCTG
>NW_020172492.1:4025026-4075658 GCF_003031525.2 Neophocaena asiaeorientalis asiaeorientalis
TTTTTTTTTTTTTTTTTGCGGTACACGGGCCTCTCACTGTTGTGGCCTCTCCTGTTGGGGAGCAGAGGCTCAGCGGCCACGGCTCACGGGCCCAGCCGCTCCGCGGCATGTGGGATCTTCCCAGACCGGGGCACGAACCCATGTCCCCTGCATCGGCAGGCGGACCCTCAACCACTGCGCCACCAGGGAAGCCCTCCTTTTTTTATTGTTGAATTTTGTGAGTTATTTGCATGGTTTGGGTAACAATCTTTTATCAGACATGTCTTTTGCAAACATTTCCTCTCAGTCAGTGCCTTTTCTTCCCATTCTTTTGATAGTGCCTTGCAGAGCAGAAATTCTAAATTTTAATGAAGTCCAACTTAATTATTTCTTTCATGGATTATGCCTTTGGGGTTCTATCTGAAAGTCATAGCCAATCTTAATATCGTCTAGTTTTTCCCTGTGTTATCTTTTAAGCTTTAATATTTTTGCATTTTATGTTTAATTCTGTGATCCATTTTGATCTACTTTTTGTGAAAGGAATATTTGAGATCATTTTTCATCTCTCTGAAGAATATTTATTAGTTTTTATATTACATTTGATTTGCTACTGTTGGTTTGTCTCAGTTTTTGTTTGCCCAGATATGTTTGTATCTCAATTTTATCCTTGATGGATCTATTTCCTGAGGATAGCTTTCTATATACAGTTATTTAATGTTAAGACTTTGAGAATATTGCTCCTCTTTAACTTCTGGTTTCCCTTATTTCTGTTTAGTAGTTAGCTGCCAGTCTGATGCTTTACTGAAGGAAATGTGGGGTTTCTTTTCAACTTCAATTTTTTTTAGACTTTTTTTTTCTTTGTCTTTGATTTTCAACTGTTCTACTATGACACAATTAGATTGACTTTTTAAATGATTCTGGCTTGAGATGTACAGAACTATCAACTTTTCCTTAGCTTTGGAAAATTCTCAGTTATTATTGCTTCACATATTTTGTATCTCCTGTTTTCTCTCTCCCCTGCTTTTGGTCCTTCAATTAAAATAAGCATTAGAACATGTTACTGTATTCTTTACTCTCAAGCTTTTTAAAAAATTTCCATTATTTTTATCTCTTCAACTTTCAATCTGGGTATTTTCTTCTGATTCAACTTTCAGGTTAATAATTTTGTCTTCATCTCTGTTTAATCTGCTGTTAAATCTACCCATGAATGCTCACTTTTTTCCATTTTTTTTCAGTCCTAGAATTTCCATTTGATATCTGTAATTTTCAATTTTCTGCCGATACAGTTTTTTTATCTCTTGGAGCATGTTGAATATAATTAGTAAAGTTTGTGTCCAGTATCTTAATTTTCTGTGTCAATTGTTGGTTTATTTCTATTGACTTGTTTTCTGCTATCTATTGATCCTATTATTATCATAACTTTTCAAGTGTCTAGTTATTTTTAATTGAGTTATGGAAAGTTTATATCAAAAATTGTCAAGATAATTTGAGAGTTAAGATACTGTTTTCTGCTCCTAGGGAGGGTTTATTTTTCCTCTAATCTGAGGCTAAAGAGCTGGTAATTTCAGGTGTTCTTAAATCAGTTTCTGGGATTGAGGCATCTAGAAGCTAGGGTTCACTTTATTTCTAGCTCACCCTTACCCCTTACTACTGGATATATGCCTTCAGAGTGCAAACTGTGAGATTGGTTTATCAAGCATCTCCTCCATTACTGTCCTACATTCCATTTCTGTCCCTACAGCTCCTTAAAGGTATGACAAATGCTACTTAGTATTTGAGCAAAGCCAGGCTTGAAGTTCAAACAGGAAGAGACCCCAAAATATCAAATTTCTCTCTCTACGATTTCTTTTTTTCATGGATCTTAGTCACATAATATTTTACTGCCTTATAGCCTTTTCCATGACTTCAGGCAGATGATTTCTATACTATTTATGTCTTTTCTAAATGTTCTCAGAGGTTTTCTGAATTACCTAGCGCACCATTATTGCATAATGGACCTATTTTTCTTCCTAAGAATAAACAAACAAACAAAAAAAACCTCGAAGTAAAAAGAAAATCAAAATAAGATTGACCTTGGATTTCTCTTTTACAACATTAAAATCCAGCAGATAAGCAAGCAACATCTCCACAGAATTAAATATAAGATTAAATAAATGTAAATAAGCTTAATACAATTCTAAAAGAAAAAAGCTTTAGAAAACATTAAAAGACAGTTATTTTTTTTTAATTTATTTATTTTATTGAAGTATAGTTAATTTACAATGTTGTGTTAATTTCTGCTGTACACCCAAGTGATTCAGTTATATATATATATATATATATATATATATATATACACATTCTTTTTCATATACATCCTTTTTCATATTCTTTTCCATTATGGTTTATCACAGGATATTGAATATAGTTCCCTATGCTACACAATGGGACCTTGTTGTTTACCCATTCTATATATAATAGTTTGCATCTTTTGGTACTTAAATTTGTATTGTCTTAATTTTAGCAAATCACTATCATCTAATATAATTAATCATGTTTTTAAAATATAATCTTTTGTATAGTTTTATTTGAATGTCAATCATCTAATAAAAAATCTCATTCTTAAAATTTTATTTTTATTCAAAGACTCTTTCTTTTCTAAAACACCATATTCCATAGTGATTATCCATAGCTATCAGGAGAGTAGAATCAATACTTCAATATCAAATGCACTGGCTCGGAGATCAAGTACAACTTACTGATTTAAATCTAAACGTGGAAAAATTTTCCACTATTATTTTGTTATTTATAAAATTGGCCAAGATCTTAATGAGACAGGATTTTATCATTATGCCTCACTAAAATTTTATACTCAATATTTTACTTGAGTAAGTGGAAATAAACAAGGTTTTCATATTATTTTAGGTGACTAAAAAGCTTGACAGACATATGTTAGATTTATAGAAAAACGAATGGTATTAAAAATGCATATGGGTATCAAATGTTGAATATTTACTTCTGCCTTATTTGTACATGTTGATGTTAACTTGCGATGTGATTTACAGCATATTGTATACCCAACAAAAATAATTTAAAATTTTTCATTTACAATATGCTTTCAAACCAGAAGAAAAAGTTTTACTGATTCTATGATTTTACTGTAAAGAATAATACAAGATGCTATTGAGAACTGTAAAAGAAAACTTTAATACATCTGTTCTTGTGAAATAGTAAAGACATGATTTTTTATAAGTATTTTATAAGTTTAATGCACTTTGAATCAGTATGCTCTGGATCCATACAGAGCATACATTTCTCACTGCACCTATACACTTGCCTAGTTAATGGGTGTTTGAAAGTTAGTATGTGCAATGTTGTAGCTTCCTTTTACCTAGCCTCACAAAAACCTTAACCTTCTCAATTTAGTATATTAATATCTATCCAACTAGCCATACCAGCTCCCAAAGCACAGTCTGTATCTGTTTTGTGTTCCTCACCGTGCCTTCTAAGGAATCACCAAGTTTCATTGTATCTGATTCTAAATTATTCTCCAACGCATCCATTTCTTTCTGTCTCCACTGCCAATACACCATCATTTTTCCTGGATTACTGCTACAGCATTTTGATGATCTCTTTGCCTCTTGTCTTATTTTTCTCTAATTTATTTTCTTCAATGCTGGCCTTAATGACCTCTCTAGAAAAAAAAAAGATGATTGTGTCATTCTCCTAGTTCATAAAACTTAATTGTTTTCTTTGAGTGTTAAAATAAAACCCAAAGTTCTTAACATGTTTTGTAAGTCTAGAAATATCTGACCCTTGTTTACATCTTTAGTATAATCACTTAGATTCTTCTCCGTATAGTCTAGTTTTAACTCTACAGGGTTTTTCTGTTTCTTGGAGAACTAACGCTTTTTCCTGCACCCTAGGCTTTGCAACAGTTTCAGTACTTTATTGAGATATAATTCACATATCATACAATTCACCCATTTAAATTGTACAATTCAATGGCTTTTAGTGTATTCACCGAATTGTGCAATCATCAACATAATCAATTTAAGAACATTTTCATCACTCTTAAAAGAAACCCCATAGCCATTAGCAGCCATTCCCTACCTCAGTCTGGTCCTCTCCTCTCCACCCTACCCTCCTGCAACCCTAGGCAACCACTAATCTACTTTCTGTCAACTTATATTTGCCTCCTGTGGACATGTCATAATGGGATCTTACACTTATGATTTGTGTCTGTGTTCTTTTACCTAACATAATGGTTTCAATACTCATCTGTGTTGTAGCATGAATAAGTACTTCATTTCTTTTTGTTGCCAAATAATAATCCATTGTATGGATATTACAGCACTTTTATTTATCTGTTTATCAGTTGATGGACTTCTGGATTGTTTCTACTTTTTCACTATTGCAAGCAGTGCTCCTATGAACATCTGTGCATATGTTTTTGTGTGGACATATGTTTTCAGTTCTCTTGAATGTATAATTTTCAGTGGAACTACTGAGTCATATGGTAACTATTTCACCTTTTAAAGAACTGCCAGGCGCTTTTCCAAAGCCACCGCACCATTTTACATTTCCAACAGGAGTGTAGAAGTGTTCCAGTTTCTCCATATCCTTGTCAGTACTGATTATTTTTTATCTTTGCAATAGTTTCTTTTTATGTTTTCCTGGAACACATCTCCTTTTATGCTAGCCTCCTTCTCTCTTTTCCAGAGGGCAGGGATTCATCCTTTAATCCTTAGTTTAATGTTACTTCCTCAGGAATTTGTCCCTGACACCCTCAAACATTAGGTGTCTTTTATATTGCTGATTGGCATGGCACCATATATTTATCAAAACTTATTATAATTAATAGTCTGATCATCTGTCATCCCAGTCACACTCTAGCCTCTTTGAAGCACTATGACTTTTTTTGCCATTAATCCGAGCATCTTGAACAATACCTAATACCTAATAGAAGCCCCAAATATTTGTTAAATGATTGACGATATGAAAATCTGACTCTAAAATCTACTTTTCAAAAAAACGTTTTTTAACCAAACTTTTAAGCTTTAGTTTATTAAAGAGGATCACAATTCCTTCCCCCAGTTACTAACACCCAGATTATTTAAAATTCCCTAAAAGGAGGTCCAAAATATCATGCTGTAGAATTTCTTATGCATTAGCTTCTACAGTATTTTTCTGCAAAGGAGCCAAGATAACCCCAACATTCCTCTCTTCACTCTTGGAGCTATACAAAGTATGCTTTTCGATATATTCTTGGACAAGATCTGGTACCAAGTAGCGAATGCTCTGGTCCCTACTGAGGGCTCACCGGATCTTTGTGCTTGAAATGTCATTGGTGATTCATTCCTTCACCAGGCGAATGTTGTTCTGGTGTTTCCACAGCACATTGGCTTCATAGATGAAACCATTGAATCCATTTACAATCTGTCCCTAAGTCCCTTTCCAGCCACATTGTCTTCAAAGCTCTCCTCACAAATTCACATCTCCATCTCCTGCTTCATGTGCCATTATCATCCAAAGTACTAGCTAGCCATTTTCAGAAGAGGAGAAGCATTTTCATACATCTAGACTTTGGCTGTCTTTTCCTTACATGTCTGAAATGCCCCTTTCCATCTCTCTTATATTCTGCTCATTATACAAGGTGTGTCTCAATGCCACCTTGCTTTTGAAACAGACTTGAAAGGAAATTTCTTATACCTCCAGTATTCAAGCAATGTTGCTGTTGACGGTGTACTGTAATATCCAGAGGCTGCTCAAGATAGATTTTAAAATATCACTTTGTACAAGCATCTTACAGAGGATTTTCACGTTACTGTGTCAAGGATTAGTTGTGATTACCATAATAAAGAGAGATTCCAAGGGTAGATACTGTGAACCTAGAATAAGGAAGGCAGGAGACTTAACGATCTGCATCCGCCCAATAATAACTTGCACCTTTATTTTTTGTTGTTGTCACAAAGCCTTATATCCATGATGATTATCTAAAAACTGAAGGTAGTAGCCTGTCTTCATCAGTTTTCCTTGACTCTCTTCTGTTATGCATCCTACGATCCTCTTGGTAGTTTTCATTTATAATGGTCTTCCACTTTTACCTTGGTTTGGAATATTGAAACTTTTATGGTAGAAATAGAATATAATTGTTCTCAATGCACATAGTAAACAGTAAGAATAGAGAATGATACAAAATAGTCCATAGATGAAAGAAGACAGAAACAAAACAAAGATTGCCACCTCAAATCCCGAGGGCAGATATGGTCCTACCTTTGTAATATATGCTACCCAATACCTTGAGCATGTTTCGTGAATTTTGTTATGACAATAACCTCCTAAGTGCACAGGGCCTATGTTTTATGTATTCTTTGTTTAGTTATTCTTATCATATTTTATGGCTAAACTCACTTCCTCTTATATTAAAAATAAATCTTCTTCAAGTGAAAGAGTATTAAATCTTTATTTTTCAGCAGTTTGTACCTATTAGCATATCTGAAATGAAAGAAAACAGTGAGTTCCTTCCTTAGCTTATGTAAAAGGTAATTAGATTATTTGCTAAGAAATTACTTTTCAGAATTAACTCTCTTCATGGTTATTATTTTTCCCTTCAGCAGGACTTAAGTGATTTAATGCACTTCCCGATACCTTTGGCAACCATATAAAAATTCCATGGTGGGATGAGTCAATGTTTGCACAAGTAGAACTTTGGAAACTACAGAGACAGAATAGATGAATTACTGAAAATTGAAATTCTAGGAAAAATCTTCCTCTTAACTTATCTTTCTTATTCATATAAGAAAGTGCTACAATTTTCTGCTGCAGTGCAACAGGAAGTAGATTTCCATTAGCTTTCTAAACTGCAAGTGTGTTGCCCTGTGTATGCGGACAGTGACAGAACGGTATCGGTGTGTTTGTAGTGAAGCTGAATCAGGGCAGCCCCTGTGTGCTGCACCATCTTGCTCTTCCCCTGCTGCCAAAGTGTGAATATAAGTATAAAATGTATTCTTATAAAAATAAAATTCTTATACAATTTATTCTTATAAAAATCTCAAACTTATGTACACTCTGTGTGTGTGTGTGGTTGTTAAAATAAATTGCCACTGTGTCTTTCACACGGAGCCTTTTTGACCCGACCATCTTTTGTCCTTTTTGTCTCCCAGACATATAAGTCCCTTGAAGAGGTGCCAGTGTCATAAGCACTGGCACCTCTTTGTTTGAATCTGACTCTTAATCCCGTTTCAACCACTATCCCCTTAAAGTAGTTAAAACAGGAGTGGATGGGCTTCCCTGGAGGCGCAGTGGTTGAGAGTCCACCTGCCGATGCAGGGGACACGGGTTCGTGCCCCGGTCCGGGAAGATCCCACATGCCGCCGAGCGGCTAGGCCCGTGAGCCACGGCCGCTGAGCCTGCACGTCCAGAGCCTGTGCTCCGCAACGGGAGAGGCCACAACAGTGAGAGGCCCACATACTGCAAAAAAAAAAAACAAACAAAAAAAAACAGGAGTGGATGTTTAAAATAATTTTTAGTGTAAAATTGACTTGAAAAAGTCAATTTCTGCTTTTCAGCTCAGACATTCATTTATTCATTGAAACTTTTTTCAATTTCTACTGTGTATAAGACCCTATGTTGGATACAAAGGTAAATAAACCATAGTTAGAATCTTCAATGAGACTCTTACGTAGGGAGGATAACAGAATGTAATATAACTAATCATAAACTTGTACAGAGGATAATTGCATCAAAATGTGATCTATGTGTTTTTAGAATTTAGAGCATTTCCAACATTCAAGATTTGAAATGTGAGAAGTGGGGAGATCACTGTATTTACCTTGACAAATGTCTAATATTTCTACAAAAGAAAAGAGATTGGGAGGCTCGACGAGGACTGCACAATTTTCAGTTCAGAGTCACGGAGTATTTAGCAAAGAATAGTGTTGAGATATGGCTGGAAAAGAATTCTGCCAGTACACAGAAAGACAAAAATCAAGAGGTGTTGAGTACGCCAGACAAAAAAATTTTCTTGGCAATAAAATAAAAGAGGCTCCCTGTTCTAAGTAAGTACTAGGAACCTTGAGCATAGTGAATTTTAAGCAAATATTGTATTAATTGGATAAATGTCTTATTTAGTTTCCCAAGCAATTAAATCAATTAAGAATATTCCTCGGGCTTCCCTGGTGGCACAGTGGTTGAGAATCTGCCTGCCGATGCAGGGGACACGGGTTCGTGCCCCGGTCCGGGAAGATCCCACATGCCGCCGAGCGGCTAGGCCCATGAGCCATGGCCGTTGAGCCTGCATGTCCGGAGCCTGTGCTCCGCAACGGGAGGGGCCACAACAGTGAGAGGCCCGCATACAGCAAAAAAAAAAAAAAAAAGAATATTCCTCAAAAAACTAAAAAATAGAACTATCATATGACCCAGCGACTCCACTCCTGGGTGTATATTAGAAGAAAACAAAAACAGTAATACAAAAAGATACATGTACCCCAATGTTCATAACAGCATTATTTACAATTGCCAAGGTATGGAAGCAACCTAAGTGTCCCATCAACAGATGAATGGATAAAGAAGATGTGGTATGTGTGTGTGTGTGTGTGTGTGTGTACGCACACACACACATACACATACACACAATGGAGTATTAGCCATAAAAAAGAATAAAATTTTGCCATTTGCAACAACATGGATGGAATGGGATGGTTTTATGCTTAGTGAAATAAGTCAGACAGGAAAAGACAAATACTCTATGTTATCACCTATATGTGCAATCTAAAAAAATGACACCAAGAATGTATCTAACAAAACAGAAACAGACTCACAAATATAGAGAACAAACTAGTGGTTATCAGTAGGGGGAGGGATGGGAGGAGGAGAAATATAGGGGTAAGGGATTAAGAGGTACAACTACTAGGTATAAAATAAATAAGATACAAGGACATATTGTATAGCACAGGGAGTATAGCCAATATTTTATAATAACTTTAAATGGAGTATAATGTATAAAAATACTAAATCACTATGTTGTATATCTGAAACTAATGTAGTATTGTAAATCAACTATGCTTGAATTTTTAAAATCTAAAAAATAAAGGAAGTAGGAATAACTATTTTCATTTTACAAATGAGATTTATTTGTAAATAAATAAATACATTTATTTGTAAATAAATTTAAAAACGCACAGCAACGAAGACCCAACGCAGCCAAAAATAAATTTTAAAAAACAAAAAAAACTTGATACTTCAGTAAATATTTTTTTAATTTCTAAATAAATATATTCTATGTATTCATTCATGTAATTGATATTCATTTAATGTGAGTCAGGCAGTATGACAGGCTTGTCATGTATATTATATCATTTAAATGTCATTCATTTTAAAATTATAAAATTGAAATTGCAGTATCCCCACACTACCTGTGGCCAGGGAACACAGCTGATGTGATTAGTCCTTGGGGAGGGTGTCCGTCCAGAAAGGAGGTGGTATTTCATTGGGAGGGAGCCCTTTGCACTCTTCCCTTCGTCCTCTTCTTTCGGTTGGGCAAGTAGACATCAGGCCTGTGGTGGCGGCAGTACGTTGCAACCATGGGGACAAAGGCATACGAGAAGAAAATCAAGCAAAAAGATAAAAGGAGCCTAGCCTACAGATGTCCTATTCAGCCTCCAGACCAGCCCTCGCCTGCTCATTAAGACAGAAAAAGGAAGTTGACTTAGCCACTGCTGATTTTTGACAAACAAGATTACACAGAGAGAAGGTGAAAGGCTAGGACAAAACATAGGGGTGAGCAACTCCCAACACTAGTTATGTTTTTCCATTTTGCCCAACTGTGTTCACATCCTTCAGGAACTCAGATTTCATGGAAAGAGAGGCAAGTAAACAGCTAGAGTGATGGTGGCTAGGATATTGCTACTAGAATTACTATAAGCAGAGTTTCATAAACACTCTTTTCCGACATACGATTCTTCTTTACAGGCTCCTGGATTTTGCAGAACTAACCTTAGAAGAATTCCTTTACTCTTCCACCATCTCTTAACCCCTTACTCATCCTCCTAGAATGTGTGTCTCATACTGGATGAGACCAAATTTTGGTCACAGGGTAAAGAAAGAAAATGTTCAAAAAGGTCAGAAAAAACATAGGCCTTTACATGAAAGATATTTGCTTACTAAGTTCATGTTTGTTTGTTTTTTATATTTGTTTTCAGAGATCATAGAATTATTTTAAAAGTTAATAATTTTAGTGTACATTAAGTAGTTCAGAAGTTCAGATAGTATCATGAAGCTGCTTATAAAACAGTTTTTACTATGTGTTAATCTCCAAAGACAATTACAGTAGATGTTTCTAGAAATGTCCACTGCTTTCTGATTTAGGTTCATTCCATAGCACCAACAGTAGCTTCTAATTGACATTTTACTTTTCTGCTTCAAGCTAAAGATGGGTGTGTATATGTGTGATATGAAAAGCAAGTGTTTTCCCAGTATTATTTTTCAAATCAAATCAGAGTTGGGTTCCACCCTGAAAAGGTGTGTGTCTATTCTTTATTTGTGGTGGTTTTGTTCTGTCTCTAATTGCAACCTGACCTAAAGGTTTTGCATCCTGGAGTCATTAAGCATGGCAGCAGGCAATTGGCAATTGGAATTTCAATATATCAGTTGTCTTGTCTGGAGGCTTACAGGAATTGTTGGTAAAAAAATAGTAAAGTGATTAGGTTAGACAGCACTTTACACTGACATCTGTCTTGGGAATTCTAAATGTAATATTAAAATGAGGGTCACATATAAGATTGTATTTTAATTTACTATACTACTTGAAATTATGAAACCATAATCAACTGTGATTCTGATGCCTGTTGAAATTATGGTTTAAAAGATGCTTATAAAAATGCCCTTTAATATTCATTTCTAGCACTAATCATTGCCTAACAGATTTTAAAACATGGTGGAAGATACTTGATCTGATGAAGTAACTAAAAATTAAGTCTGTTCTTAAATAAATAGGACACTATGGCAATATATTTGGATAAGGGTGATTCTATAGATAAGATCATTAAACTGTCTTTTATTAATAGTAAACTTCTTTAGCATTTGCAAAGTATGCTTCCTTCAAGAGGCTTAAAATGCTTTTTAAAAATCTTTGTAGTGTTTCACAGTAACTCCGTGAAAAATGAAACAGATCTCCTCTCTAAAAATGTCATTGCAAAAAAGAATTTTCTCTTTGGGAATAAATGACCTAACATTGAATAAATAGCCCCCAAAAATCTATTGCTTCCTTTGTCTGCAGCAAAGTGTACAGTCAGATCAATGTCCCATTGAACTTTGCACTGGTGTGAAATCATCTGATGTATTTGGTCAATTTGGGGCATAACATTTTAAAAATAAGAGGTCGATCATGTCTAATTTATCAGCTTATGTATCCCCAACACTTCTTATATGTTCGTGATATATAATAGTTGTTCAATAAATATTTAATAGCTGGATTAGTATCAGCTGATGACTATATAAATATCATGAAAGGTGTGCACATAAAGGGGTTTAGAGGTTTAAAGACATTTATTCGTGTTTTCATTGTTGTGTAACAAACTACCACAAACTTATCAGTGGGTCTGGATTCTGGGTAGGGTTCACCTGAGTTCTCTGCTGAGGGTCTCATGGCTGAAATCAAGGTATTGGCCTGGTTGTGTAATACTGGAGTGACTATTCCATCATAGTTTGCTACATAGCATAACCCAGCCAAGGCAGTGAGTACCCATCATATGCACAGGTTACACCCACATTCAAGGGTTCATGGTTTTATAAGACGTGTACACCAGGGGCAAGAGTCTTGGGGGCCATCTTAGAATTCTGGCTTCCTCAATATATAAGGACACACACACATACACACACCACACACACGGAGGAAAAGTCAAGGAAAACCGTCATTTAAATATTACGCTTTCTTCACTGTTATCTGCTTTTAGGAATGGGAGTAAGGAAAGAGGATGGACGGTTCTTTTCTACCTATAGTTCAGCTATTTGGAAATCGGCCTGTTTCATGGATCAAGAGCTAACATGTATTGAGTGCTTTTTGTTTGTTTGTTTGTTTTGTTTTTTTTTTGCGGTACGCGGGCCTCTCAACTGCTGCGAACTCTCCCGTTGTGGAGCACAGGCTCCGGACGCGCAGGCTCAGCGGCCATGGCTCACGGGCCCAGCCGCTCCGCGGCACGTGGGATCTTCCCGGACCGGGGCACAAACCCGTGTCCCCTGCATTGGCAGGCGGACTCTCAACCACTGCGCCACCGGGGAAGCCCTACTGAATGCTTATTGTGTATCAAACATTTGTCTAAATTCTTTTGATTCATTAGCTCATTTACTCCTCCAGAAACTGTAAGGGAGGGACATTATTATCGCCTCCTGTATAGTTGGAAAACAGTCACGAAGCGGTTGTCAGAGTCAAAACACCGGTAAGTGGCAAGGATAGAATACTATGCTTAACACATATTATACCCTCAATAAATGTAGTTAGTAGGACTTCCCCGGCGGTCCAGTGGTTAGAACTTCGTGCTTCCACTGCAGGGGGCCCTGGTTGGGGAACTAAGATCCCCACAAGCCGCATAGCACAGCCAAAATAAAAAACGTAGTTAGTAATTTGATTATTATTTAGGATTATTAGAGAAGAAAATAGTATAGAAAAACCAAAAGGACATGAATACATATATTTACTTAACTAGCATTGTTACAGTTTTCTGTTAGAACCTCTTTGGAAGAGTACCCATCCTAGAGAAGTATAAAATCAAATTAGGAAAGAACTTCTAATTCACAGTAACTTCTGTTTAGCAGTGCTTGCAGTAGTGCTGTCCGACTTCTCAGTATATTGACTAAGAAAACCCAGGAAAGATAAAAAGACAAAATCTTAAAATGACCATACAAACTAAAACAGAAGCAAACTACCACTGGGTAAAGTCTCCACAACAAACTACCAAGAATCTGGACTCCATGTTGGGATTGCTCTCTTAGGTCAGGGTGGCTGTGAAAGAGAGGAAGCTTCAGGAGACATAGAGGGATTATAAAAGGTTTCACACCCAAATGCTCCAGGAAGAAATCTGGGAGCAGGATATGCCATGCAATATGCTTTGTTTAAGGCATTATAGCAACTCAGCTCAGCAGAGAAACAAGATCATGTCTCTGAATTAATATTTTGCAGGATCCATCATAAAATTTCAAAAAACTCTCTTACATGCTCAATAGGGTTCAGGAAAAGCAGACTTCCTTATCAAGAAATGTAGAGAGTTATTAGTTATTTTGATTTAAAGGGAACAGGGTAGGGATCAGTTGATTGACCCTGAGAGAGATCATAATTCTATGACACTTTTATTAAAAAAATTTGATTTTTAGATAAACAACAGATCAACAGATGTCTGCCACACTATTGTGAATAAGAGTACAATTTGAATAAGAATCCTGTTCAAATTGATAAACATGGAGCATAGCCAATGAATAAACACGTGTCGGTTGCTATGGTTAAAAAAATGCTAGTGTAAGTTTGGTGAGATGCAAAGAGGTAATCAGCATAAAGATAAAACTGGCTTAGAATTACTTGACTAGTAGAACTGCACAGAGAATTGTATTAAGAGTTGACAAACTTAGCACTGATAAGCATATTCTAAAGCCAATGAACATATGAAGGAGGCAATACAAAGTATTGCTAATTCTAAGAATTTGTTACTCTACAGGATTGTCTCTTTCTGTCTCTCAGGATGAGAGTGTGTTAGTTGACATCATCAAAAAAAGTGTGTTGTAATTGTTGAGCTATTTTCTCTGATAATTACTCTTTTAGCCCTGAGGTTGGTTTTAAAAGCTTGATTTAGGAATATTTCATGTTGTATTATTTTCATATTCCTTATGCATACCTCATGCAAATTAACTTTCTTATAGCCTCATACTGACCTTTACCTCACTGAAGGAAATTAAATTGTAAAATGAATCTGCTTAGGAAAATCATTTTCAGAAAGTATTTCTTCCTCTATGTCGTTGAAGTTTGAGATGCTTTTAGCATGCCAAGTCATCGATCTTATTATATAATGAAATAAAAATCTAGACAATTGGCAAAAAATTAAAATATTTTGTCTCAGGATGAAAATGAAATAACAACTCTTAAAATATTAGAATATAGTAGAAAAGAAAAAAGTGCTGGCAACAATTAGCTCTGAATATTCTCAGAATTTGAGGGTGCTTTTCATACCATATATTGGCATATTTGACATTTTTCTCAGGCTGCTTGAAATTGGTGAAACACATATAAAGACAAAGACATTTTGATTCTGTAAATATCTGAAAATCCTCAATTTGTACTTCCAAAATATATTCACATATTAAGAAACAAAAATACCTAGAAATGAAAGATGTGCTTTTGCATGTAGTAGTTACAAATAATAAACTATTTTCAGTTTTATCTATGAGTGCTTTTGGATTAGTTTGTTAATCTCTGACGATTTCTGAGAAAATAAAACTGCAAGTTGTGTATTTTCTGTTCACAAAGTCTCAGCTGCCTCCTAAAATTCACAAATATAACCTTATGATGCCTAGTGGCACTAATGTCTTGTGTACTAAAGAAGAAGGAGAAAAACTTTGGGTTTCCCATGACCATTTATTTTAAATTCACATTGCATCTTATTTTCAAACTCTGAAATCATATTACATGGACTTTACTTCCTTTATCTAAACATCCGGATTCAATTTTCAATTTAAAGTGCTTTTGAATGTAATGTCATGCATGGAATCAAAAATAGAAGTATTGGTGTTTTATTTTCATACCCAGGAATAGTTTTGTTTTTAAGCCAGGTTTAAAGGCAACAGACCTATAAAGAGAGCTTATAGATTTCAGAATAATCTCAATAACCAATTACTTAGTTGAAGAAGATGAAGTCTAGGAGATAAAATAGCCAATCTATAAAACCCCGTGGGTCCCAATTTTTTTTTTTAGAAATTTTAATTTTAAAAAAGTAGAAGAAAGAATCATAACATATAAAGTAGTAAGATTGTCAAGCTGTTGACCTCAGTGTTTGTAAAACAAAAACTATAAGTAGATTCGATGGTTTTTAATAAAGTCTATGATTCAGTTACATATAACATGTTAATACATGCACAAAAGTCTTTCCTGTTTGAGAATGTTTTCATGGAGATTAATTATCTGGTTCTCCCAGAACCTCCTTCTTTCCCATTTCTGTCTAAGCCTACTTTTCCTTCAGTGTGATTCATTGTTTTTCTATGATGTTAAACATTCCTTTACTTTATGTAACATGATTAGAGGTTTTAAAAGGATATATTCATCAAAAACTTACAAATGTATGATTGTGATTTTACATTTGGTATCTTGAGACTTTTTTTTTTTTTTCTTGTTAATGTGAAGTCTGGTCTGAAGCATCCTTTGAAGAGAGTTGAACAAACAACTCATTTTATATCTTTGCTAAAGACTCAGTCTTATGACATGGAAGAGAAAAATTAATCTCTGTGATCAAAGTTTATAATTAGAATTTTTACTTTGTATACTATTAATTTTAACCAGTAGTAGTCATTCCAGCATTTATTCTATAGATGTATTGGAATCTTGGAAGCAAACCTGCATGGCATATATAAAGTAGTAAAAAGAAACAATGGACATTTTAAAATAAAACACAAGAATAAACCAGTAGCTCTAATTAGGTTTTATAAAAATTACTCAACCAAATATCTAAAAATTAAGTTAGTTCTATTTAAAAGTGAATTTAAGAGATCAACTCATTTACTATATGACACTTATCCTAAGTATTAAAGCCAAAGACAGAAGTATGTAAACTTAGTATTTTACAATTGAGTAGTTATTAGATTAAATATGCAATTTTAATATGAAAATTATTAAGTATCTCAATACTTCCAAAAATCAGGAAGTCAAGAAATGACTAGAATTTAAATACTGATAAGAATTATCACTAACAAATTCAGATACTATGCCAATAAACATAATTAATTTACTTCATTTCTTCCATAAAATAAAATTCTTTGAATTTTTATTGCTTTGAAAATTATCATTCAATTAAATTGTAATATCTTTAGCATTTTACAAGTAAAATTAAATAAAAAACAATTGAATTTAATATAATTTGCATTTCTTTGCACAATTATGGCTGTGTATATGTATATTCACTAACACATATTTATAATATCAGCAAAAATAAATTTGAAGGAAAGAATCTAGTTTCATGTTGAGTTCTGATTAAGGTTTAATTTCCAGTAAAACAAACAAGATGACTTTTTGACAGTTTGTGTTTTATCAGAAGAGAATCCTGATACTTAGGAGGCATTAAGGAATTATTATTGATGAGATGAATAAATAAACAATAATGGTTGATATCTGAGTCATTTTTCACTCAAATTCTTTATTATTGCTCTAAATTATTCTAGAGATGACTTCATTATTCTGACTTTTAAAATGTGAAACGTTGATGGAACATGATCTCTAAATCTCCTTTCAGCACTAGTGTTCAGTGATGAAATAAAATTTAAGAAATCTGCTGTCTAAAGCAGGTTCCCAGTAGTGAACTGGATTCCCCTTTTCAGAACAATGTCATGCTTTGAATAGAAAATTTCAAATCTTGCTAATTTTTTCTTATTCAAGAGAATCCCACAGTGTTTTACTTGTAATAAAATACTGTCTTTTAGGAGCCATTATTACATTCATCGTGTCTTTGTCTTAATGCAGGTTAAATGATATCTTTTCTTTTTTTAGGCAGATACGGTTGCTGGAATAAACAATCAGTATTTGCAATATTCAGGGATTAAAAATTCTTCTTTTCACACACTTTTTTAAAGCCCTCAAATTACTATTTTATTGATTTTTCTCTAATACTTTTTATTTGATGTTTATAACCTTAATTTTTTAATCAAAATCCTTTGCAAAGTGTAAATATTGTCATACTATATTACCCCAAACATTTGCCTAAGGACTTTCTTCAGTGAGGGAAAAGTAGTGAAATTGAGTGACAGAGAAAATACACTTAACCCAGTAGACTGAAGAATAATTATAATTATTATTTATCTTTTAAAATATCTTTAAAAATTTATCTTTTAAAAATCAAACTATGTGTGTATATATCTATATATCTATACACATATCTATCTATATATTTATCTAAAATTTATCTTTTAAAAATTTATCTTTTAAAAATCAAACTATGTGTGTATATATCTATATATCTATACACATATCTATCTATATGTGGATCTATCTATATCACCCTGAAATCTTATTTTACAAATTCTTGGCAAAATAGCCACCTAGAGGAAAAAAACAAAGAAAAAACAGAATAGAAGAAAATATACCTGAAATTGGCTAGCAAAAATAAATTAATGGATCAAGTTGCAAAGTTACTGTTTCCTTCATGATCCTATGATTTTTTAGAGAATGTGTATATTACATTTCATAACAGATATGCTTATGAATAATATAGATAAATAAAATTTTATGGATTGAACCATGATTTTTCAATGAATTTACTTCATAGTTTGAGGTGTCATATATCTGGTTTTGGGGTGATATTCATTTATCTGTGTCTTTTAACACTCTGCTTTTCAGTTTTCTACCAAAAATTTACTTCCAAAGACTCTATGTGAAATAATTTTCTGTGAATAATGCCTAAATACATTTCTGGGAGCTCCTACTTAAAGGGAGCCTGTAATGAATCACATTATGATGTGAATAATGCCCATTTATCTATTCTATGAGATCAGTTCAGGTTTCCAGAGATTGGCATTTTAAAGTAAAGTAAAGCATTTTAAAGTGTTTCATTGGAAAGAGCAATTCAGTACATAACCTTATACCATAAAATATACTCAGACATATTGTGAAGACACAAAGGTATAACTCTGGTATTTTACTACATCATTGTGAAACTGTCTTGCCATTTTTTAGAGATAGGTGAAGCAAGATATATGTGAATGTTTTGCATGTTATATTGAAATGACTGATTTATGTGTTTGCCTACACGGGAACACCATGGGGTGTAATATCCTCAGTGATAAACTTTATACTGTGTTATTCATCTTTGCCTTCCTACCATACAGTACAGTAACTTGAACCGAGGTGAAGCTGTAGCAAATGTTTATTGAACTGCAGCGGCTCTGTATGATTAAATAAGGATAAATTAGGCATGAGGTATTCCAAAGTATGGGTTATTAAATACATGTGTCACTGGTGTCATTAATACAGATATGCCCTCATTCAAGTTCATGTTTAAATATTCCATTTTCTCTGCAGGTCACAATAGTTTAATGTTCAGAAAATAATTTGGAGATTTCACATACTGATGGCAATCTTTTCAAATGTTTTTATTCAGTTCTTTGCTCTAGTAAATAGGGTCTATTACGCACAATTTTGATATTTTTAGTAGCTCCAGATTTAACAGTTTTAATCATCATCTTCCCCACAATTATTACTTATTTCCTCCCAGTAGGTAAAGATATCAGAGATGAGACTGTAAACAGACTATCTAAAGATAATGCTGTTGTTTTTATGAAATCTATGATAAAGAATTTCCCTTGGTTATTAATTCTAAAAGTTGCATTTCTACTATAGAAAACTTAATTAGAAGGCTAAGTTCCACATAAATATGATTTTCTGTAGAATGATTATATTCTTTAAAATCACAGTTAATACTGTCTTTTAATTTTTTTGTTTGTTTTGTTTTTTTGTTTGTTTTTGTGGTACGCGGGCCTCTCACTGTTGTGGCCTCTCCCGTTGCGGAGCACAGGCTCCGGACGCGCAGGCTCAGCGGCCATGGCTCACGGGCCCAGCCGCTCGGCGGCATGTGGGATCTTCCCGGACCGGGGCACGAACCCGTGTCCCCTGCCTCGGCAGGCGGACTCTCAACCACTGCGCTACCAGGGAAGCCCTGTCTTTTAATTTTATTAAATGCAATATATTACCACTTCTGCTGTTAATTTCTCTCTACTGTTTCTCAAGTGATATTACTTTTTAAAATGTAGCTTACAGTTATGTGGGTTTTTTTTTTTCTTTAACCATTTGAAGGACCTTTTCTCACTCTTTGGAGGCCCTTTCTACAATTTGTTGACTTATAAGGCAAAAACAATGAAATGAAGTTAACAACAAAAAAACCTTAAATATAATGTGTTTATATATGTGTGTATGCTTTTGGTTAGTTTTACCTTCATTTTATAAGATAAGCAAAGTTTGTGCAAGTTAGTGGGTCTACTGTTTTTCTCTTAAATGAAATTAGCTACTCAACTCCTAGCTTCAAAAGATAAATGATACCTGGATCATCAGTCACAGATGGATTTGCGATTTGAGATAAATTTGAAGGATTGTCTTGTTTAAGTGTGGCTTTCAGCTGCATATTGTAGCATGCAAACTTTATCAGAGAACATCCAGGAAGAAAGTTTCTTTCTTTCTCCCTGCCTTTCACTCCTGTTTGATTCATATCTGAATGTCCAACAGCTAACAGTACCAATCAAATACACAGTGTTCAATAAATATTTGTTCATTCAACCAACATGTTACAGAAAATGGATTTGGATGTGTTATCTTACCTTTTATTTTCATTGTGGAAAATACTTTAGGTGATGTAGATGAACAAATTTGTCAAATTATCAAGGGTTTTCAGTTTTGTTTTCATTTTAAGACAGGTGATAATTAAAGAGCGAGACAATCAAATATAAGGCCAGTTACTATGGCACAGTGAAAGTAAATTTAATGTGTTTAAATTAGTTAATGCTATATAGTTAAGTCTGTGAGCATTTCAGCGTTTGTGTATCTTCAATATTCTTTGTCCCCTTTTTTTCTCTTAAAGAAGGGCTACACTGCACATAACCAAAAAGTTAAGCTTTTTCAGCTTTGTCTTTAAAAACAATTTAAGCTTTTAATGTTCCAGTATTTTTCATTTAGCTAAAAGTCATTATTTACTTTTGTTTGTAGTGCAAAATTATAAAAGATTTCATGAGCGCAATAGCTGCCTGCACATGTTACTCTGGAAATCTCATTTTTCTCAAAGGATATTTGTTTGATTTGTAACCTAGACATTACTAGAAATTTTATATTATAATTAAAATATGGTACTTAAGGGACTTCCCCGGTGGTGCAGTGGTTAAGAATCTGCCTGCCAATGCAGGGGACACGGGTTCAAGCCCTGGTCCAGGAAGATCCCACATGCCGTGGAGCAACTAAGCCCGTTTGCCACAACTACTGAGCCTGTGCTCTAGAGCCTGTGAGCCACAATTACTGAGCCCATGTGCCACAACTACTGAAGCCCACGTGCCTAGAACCCGTGCTCTGCAGCAAGAGAAGCCACCTCAATGAGAAGCCCGCACACCGCAATGAAGAGTAGCCCTCGCTTGCCATAATTAGAGAAAGCCCACGTGCAGCAACAAAGACCCAACACAGCCAAAAATAAATAACTTTATAACAACACCAAAAAAAAATCAGAAAAGTATTTTAAAAATAAATAAATAAAATGTGGTACTTAAATACAGGGAATACTTTTCATAATCCTGTCCATGCACTAAAGTAAATTAATCTATACTTGGCACTTCACAAATATTTTAAAATTTAATCGTCTTAAGAACACTGTAAATGTTTTATTCCAATATTACAAATGAAAAAGTGAAGTTCAGAATATTTAAGTAGCTTTCCCAACATATTGCTTTTGATAAGTGGCAGAGCCAGGATTTAAATAAAAATATGCCACATTGGAAAGCCTTTACCTTTTGCTGAAATATGTACTACTTTCCTCATAGGGCCTCCTATTGCTTCCATTTAATTCCAAGGTCATTTATTGAGCTTCTGTTATGTACAAAATATAACAGTCTGGGTATTGACTTTTGTCTGTGGGCTTTATGACACCTCAGATGATTTAATTCAACCCAAGTCTCTCTTTAAAGACATTCTGTATTTATACACGTGACTGGTCAAAAAAAATGTAAGCTATATTTCCTGTGATTTTTTTTTTCCTTTCATGTACTTCTAATTTTTTTTATAAAATTGTTCCCTATTCTTAGACCAATATCCCATATTAACGTTTAGTCTGAAATTTTCCTTCATTAATCATAGTTATTTGCCTCTTTTTCTTGTTTGGGCATCAACCAAGAGGTGCTTTGGAGAATATCAGGTCAATAAATCAATAGAATCCATAAATGTGAGGGCCATAAAGAAAATTAGAAATCATGAGTCCTTATCTTGAAAAGAGGAAGGATGCTTAGAAATTAAATGAATTTCTGAGAATCGGGCATCTGATAAGGAGCCCAGATGTTGACTCTCAGGCTTTCATTGTGTATTTCTACAATTCCTTCAGCCAGCGTTCAGTACTGTCTGCACATTTTTTTTTTTTTTTTTTTTTGCGGTCCGCGGGCCTCTCACCGCCGTGGAGCACAGGCTCCGGACGTGCAGGCTCAGCGGCCACGGCCCACGGGCCCAGCCGCTCTGCGGCATGCGGGATCTTCCGGCACCGGGGCACGAACCCGCGTTCCCTGCACTGGCAGGCGCACTCCCAACCACTGCGCCACCAGGGAAGCCCTGTCTGCACATTTTTACTTGACTTCACTTCTACAATTGTTTATTTTGTTTTCTGTATTTGACTTCTTATCCCCCCTACAGACACAAACTCCTTGAAGTCAAGGTTTAACTTCATCAAGAAGTCCTGTTATGTTTTTGAAGGGTCTCATGGAATATATCATAATTTAAACAAGATATTGGGTGCTTCTAAAGAGTATTAACAAATGAAAAAGCTACATACTAGCTATCTGCGGTCCTAGAAAAATGCTGTTAAAATCAGTCCATGATTTTTTTCTGATGAGATCAGACAGCTTGTATAAAGTCTTAACTCTGTATAAAGCTATCAAACTCTTTGAAAAGAGACTACCACAAAAAAAGAAAATACAAATCAGCCAAAGAAAAAAGAAAAATAATTTTCTTAGTTGATCTTTGAAATGCATAATGCCTTGTTTTCATATTCACAACAGTATTGGGAGTTGATTTAGCATTAAGATCAGTGACAAAATAACTCGATTAATACTTTCTACTCCAATATCATTCTAAAATAAGAAAATATGTCTGTCTCATTTGATGACAGGAAGGATAATCAGTAATCGGTGAGAGCATTTAGTGGTCAGATAAACATTAACTGTATGAATGAAGAAATTAAAAATATTTATTACTATAGGTGATCTACAGTTTTATACTTTACAGTTCAACTAAAATAACATTTGCCAAAGCCAAACGTATGATATTTTAAATACAGACATTTACATATAATGCAACACACATCTAAAAGTAAATATTTCCCTATAGTTAGAGATATACATACTTATTAGCATCATCATATTTGAATAATATAGCATTAAATGATTCAGTGAGATTTGGAATAAGAACATGATCTATGGAGGAACACTATCTGAATATGAGCCAGTGTGGCATGTGCCTGAGTTTCCAGGGCCTTGGACTCCTTGCCTCTTTATTTCCTCTCATTCCAAAAATAAAGGTTCATGACTCTGGGGATATACCTCCTCTGGTCATCATTCAGATGACTGACTGCCCACTCTTTTAGCGGCAAGTTTTTCTCACAGATGAGAAGATGCTCCACTCAGTCCCAACCTGGAGCTATTGCAGCATCTGGTCATGTTTCTTTAACCAGCAGAAGTGGTTCCGTATAACTGAGTAAGTCTATGCTCACTTAGGAATGAGCACAAATGGGGATCCCATTCTTGATTATCAACCTAGGTTCTGTATGACCTGGAAGTTCTGTAGAGATGAATGTGTCCTCCCAAAAGTTCCTGTTGCTGGCTTTTAACTAGAAGTGATATATTGCTATTCTTGAGCCAGGGTTCTATACTCTGTATAACCGAGCCAGAGAAAAGCTTCATCATTATAGAAAATGTTGTCCAAATACATGGCTATCTGAGCATCATATAGTTTACATCTAGAAAAAAAGTCCAAACTAGATATTTGGCCAAACTGTTGAAATTTTGCAAAAGTTTAACCTTTACAATCTTATACAACATCATTATTACTTCTTTTCTGCCTTTTAATTAAGCAGTAAGTGTTTCTGACTATGAATGAAATGAAGTCAGATGAAAGCTTTTACAGAATATCTTGGTAGATAGAGTATATATTGTCAGAATAAAAATTTTGGTTTGCATTTTTTAAATCATTTCAAATGACGCACTTTATTTTAAAAGACTTACCAATTTGTTAACGTAAACACGCTATATCTTAGAAGCAGATATATAAGCTTGCCAGCAAAATGAGCAAAATTAATTTTCTTTATAACCAAATGGCAACATCTGACTTTACATCCTGGAATTCATTGTAGGTAAAAGAACGTGATCGTCTTCTAAGATTTGTTGGTCTCTGAGGTCTTCCTTCTATCAAGTCTAAATAGATGTCAGATTTCAGAAAACGTGTGTAACTGTCTTGCTCCATGAGCTGATACACTCTGCTTTGTGCAGCATCAAAACTGTGGAGGGTGGGTTGGGTGATGCTCCTGGTGATAATTTCTTTGGTGTGAAAATCAAGGTTAACCTGGATAATAATAACAATAATAAAAGTGTAATTATTGTCAATCTACTTAAGTAAACGCCTTTGAGAAACAGAAGTAAAGGACTGACTCCACGTTGGAGGGGGCATACAGCACTTGGATGCTTGGTGCTTTTCCTGTTGTGGGTCCAGGGATCCAGTGATTCACTCTGGGTTGGCATGTTACCTGGCTCTTCTCTCCCTTTGCACCCGGTCCTTATCAGTCTCTGCCAGTGTAGGATCATGGAACAATGTAATGTTAGGTGTCCTAGAGATCGTTAGATTCAACTCATTTTCAAAGTGGAAACTAAACTTTGTAGAAATTCAATTATTTTGAGTGAGGGCAAGCAGTGTGTTTGGGGCATATTTGGGATTTCAATGTGAGGCTTTTGCTATATCCCAGTGCTCTTTTCATTATATTATGATGTTTTCATACAGGCAAACGTGTGCTGAAAATGCCTATATGCATATATACGTGTGTGTGTGTGTGTGTGTGTGTGTGTGTATAACTGTATAAAATCCTTTAATGCTTTTTATCAAAACATTGATGATATATTCGGCTTTGATGGTGCTAAGTTTTCAGGCAGGTTTCTTTTCCTTTGTGGGTAACACCACATAACCAGCCGCCTTTGTTTACTTGTGTGTAAGGGGAAGACAGGATAATACATTGAAACACGAAACAGACTGAGACATACTGAAACAAGGAAAATAACTGTCATTTCATGTGCGACAGTATCTACATAAGCAGTGCTACCTCGTGGACAACAACAATTTATAGTCAAACAGAACTCTTAACAGTGACAGGTTATCAGTTCTACACTTCAGTGAAAAGACACTATTTATTGAGCATGTACTAAAAATACAGAAACTCTATTCATATTCAAGGATAGTGAAGTAATATTTGCTGGTTTAATAGCCATTTTAGCAGTTGTTTCATACAGTTACCTCATACTGAGCTTGCAGTAAAAAAAAAATCACAATTGTTTTTTCACTTGAACCATTGCCACATTAGGTTTTCCTCATCTTTCTATTATGAAATTTTCTTTTAGTCCATCTTAATGTGTAGGAATAATAATTACAGGGCAAATGAAACTTTGTACAGGCAGATGAGCTAACATTAAAATAGTACATATTGCAAAATTCTTGATTTCTCTTACCTTCATCACGTGCAAAAATATTTAGTTTCTACCGGCAGTTACTTGTGCTAAGGTGATTAACATGATAAATGGATGAATCTAAATGTTGCAATTAATTGTGTTCACTCTTAGTCTAGAATAAAATACCCTGAGGAGTAACTTCAGTTATACCTTTCCTTCCATAGCAATATCTTATAATGCATTCTGTTTGTAAATAGAAATCTATATACAGGCAGACCTCGGAGATATTGCAGGTTCCCTTCCAGACCACCTCAGTAAAGGGGATATCGCAATAAAGTGAGTCACACAAATTTTTTGGTTTCCCAGTGCATAAAAATGTTATGTTTACATGATAATCCATTAAGTGTGTGATAGCATTATGACTAAAAAAACAACATACATCCCTTAATTAAAAAATAACTTCATTGCGAAAAAAGGCTAACCATCATCTGAGCCTTCAGTGAGTCCCAGTAGAAACATCAAAGATCACTGATCACAGATCACCATACCAAGTATAATAATAACGGAAAAAGTAAGAATTATTGTGAGAACTACCTAAATGTTACATAGATATATGGAGTGAACCAATGCTGTTGGAAAAATGGCACCGATAGACCTTTTCAAGGCAGGGCTGTCACAAACCTTCAATTTGTAAAAAACAAAATATATGTGGAGTGCAATAAAGTGAAGGGAATAACATGAGGCATGCTTGTAAATAACCACCATTTTTGTTTCAACAAAATTCTGACCTTTCTGTTAGAATGTATGGCAGTACCGATTTGACGAAGACATATTCTCTCAAAAAATTTTCAGATGTAAATTTTTACAATCATCTTTACCTCTTGTGGAGCATCATTCTGTATAAATTTCTCATATATTGCTTTTGCTTTATGAATTATTTGTTGAGGGTCTTTGCTTTTCTTGAAATCTTCACAGGCTATCCAAAATTCAATGTTTTCCTCACTGAATTCAGTTTTAAGAAATCTGGTAAAAGTCTCCAGTCCATCTACCAAGGAAAGAAGTGATATATTTTAACTAAAATATATTGATGCGAATATATGCTACTTGATATTGAAGTACAACTGTGAGTGTTAGCAGAAGAAGCGTCTTCCCTCTAATTCAGGGCAGTAGCACACATCTTGCTCATGAGGAACCATGTTAACAATTAGCTGAAATCTTCACAACTATGAAAGGTAAGTACCATTTCTGTTGAAATGAGGCTGGTATCATACTTAGACCTGAGTAACAGGGACCTTAAATCTGGACCTCACTTTGGGTCTCTCTCAGCTGTGCCTTTCCTTGGGGTGAGTGTCGTAGGGTTATTCTACAGAGCCAAAGAGCCATTCCAGCTGGAGATCATCTCTCAACTTCTAGACCATGCTTCTTGGACTCAGGACCCTGAAATTCCCTTTAAAAGGCTTTGTGGGGCTTCCCTGGTGGCACAGTGGTTGAGAATCTGCCTGCTAATGCAGGGGACACGGGTTCGAGCCCTGGTCTGGGAGGATCCCACATGCCACGGAGCAACTAGGCCTGTGAACCACAACTAATGAGCCTGCACGTCTGGAGCCTGTGCTCTGCAACAAGAGAGACCGCGATAGTGAGAGGCCCGTGCACCGCGATGAAGAGTGGCCCCTGCTTGCCACAACTAGAGAAAGCCCTCGCACAGAAACAAAGACCCAACACAGCAAAAATAAATTAATTAATTAATAAACTCCTACCCCCAACATCTTCAAAGAAAAAATAAAGGCTTTGTGTTTCCAGGATTGGCACAGTCCTCTTCCCCAGATACATCCACCAAAGGCACCTGTCTCAGTGGAATGCACACCCCAAGGCTTGAGTGTGGACAGGACTTGAATTTGCACGCTGGAGTGTCCACCCAAATGTGCAAAGAGGCCTCTCACAGTGTGGAACCAAACCATGGGTGGAAAGTGAAGCGAGGTGAGCTATGCTTATAGGGTAGAACTGGGAAGAGTCTGAGAATTTTATATTCAAACGTAATCTACCATGTGTCACAATAGAAGGATAAAATGTGGTTTTTTTTGTGTGTGTGTTTTTTTTTTTTTTGCAGTATGCGGGCCTCTCACTGTTGTGGCCTCTCCCATTGCGGAGCACAGGCTCCGGACGTGCAGGCTCAGCGGCCGTGGCTCACGGGCCCAGCCGCTCCGCGGCATGTGGGATCTTCCCAGACCGGGGCATGAACCCGTGTGCCCTGCATCGGCAGGCGGACTCTCAACCACTGCGCCACCAGGGAAGCCCAAGATGTCTATTTTTAACAGTTTATTAGCCTGATCTGTAACTCTTAAGCATTTAGAAATATAGTATGGGGCCTCCATTTTTACTTTTTTCCTGAGCCCCATGAATGTTAGGGGCAGGTATCAAGTCTTATGGAAGACTACCAGGGTTCAAGTTCTTGTTCAGCTAGTTACTATGTGGTCCTGAGGGAATTACTTTTCCTTTCTGTGTCTTAGTTTCTCAATATTTAAAATTAAGATAATGATAAAACCGACCTGATAGAGCTGTTTAGAGAATTAAACGTGCAGGAGGCTTAAAACAGAAACTGGCATATAGCAAGTACTCTATCTGGGTTTTGATGGGGGGCGGTGATGGTTATGATGATGTTGATGATCTTGATGACTATCCTTTTTTTTTAGGCTCAGTTAGGTAAAGTTTCATAGATAAAACTGTGGCAGACTCAGGATTTAACACTAAGACAATCTGACTTTAATACTAGGGTTCTTTCAACTATTTATGATATTCTACTTTTTTGGGCTAATAGGTTTTTTTTTTTTCATTTATTTTTGGTCGCGTTGGGTCTTTGTTGCCGCGCTTGGGTTTTCTCTAGTTGCGCGAGCGGGGGCTACTGTTTGTTGCGGTGCGCAGGCTTCTTGTTGTGGTGGCTTCTATTGTTGTGCAGCACCGGCTCTAGGCACGCGGGCTTCAGTACTTGTGGCTCGAGGGCTCTAGAGCGCAGGCTCAGTAGTTGTAGCGCATGGGCTTAGTTGCTCCGCGGCATGCGAGACCTTCCCGGACCAGGGCTCGAACCCGTGTCCTCTGCATTGGCAGGCAGCTTCTTAACCACTGTGCCACCAGGGAAGCCCCGGTATTTTTTTTTTTAATTAAACTTCTTTGAGAAAATTATAGATTCACATGTAGTTGTAGGAAGTAACAGAGACAGAGCCCCTGTACCCTTTATCCAGTTTCCACCCATATAACATCTTGTAAAACTGTAGTAAAAATATCACAAATAGGATAATGATATAGTTAAGATATAGAATATTTCCATGATTACAAGGATATCTCATGTTGCCTTTTTACTGTTATACTCACATTTTTCCCACACCCAACCCCTCCTTAAATGTTAGGAACCAATAGTCTGTTCTCCATTGCTGTAATTTGGTCAACTCAAGAATATGGTATAAGTGGGATCATGTAGTATATATTGTTTGGGGTGGCTTTTTTCATCTACCATGATCCGCTGGAGATTCATCAGTATATCCGTAATTTGTACCTTTTCATTGCCATGTTGTATTCCATGGTATGGATTTGTTTAACCATTCCTGTTATCAATAAGGATGCTATAAACATTTATGTATAGATTTTGTATGTGTGTGTGTAGACGTAAGTTTTCATTTCTGTGGGATAAGAGAAGTGAAGCTGTTCAGTTATATGGTATTTGAAATAGAGAAGAGAGCATTATAGAAGCATTGAGAAAAGGTAAAAATGTTCCTTCTAGATTTTTCAGATAAATTTTCTCAGGGACTTCCCTGACAGTCCAGTGGTTAAGACTCTGTGCTCCTAACACGGGGAGCACATGTTTGACCCCTGGTCGGGGAACTAAGATCTCACATGTTGCACAGCACAGCCAATAAATAAATAAATAAATAAATTTTCTCAGAGAAATTCACATTTGAGTTGGATACAAACGATTTTTAGCAATCTTTCTTTAGATTTGTTCTCTACTCATAGTTATGACCTATTTCTCTTTCTGCTATCACAGGTGAGTTATTACACAAGGAAATTTCATGAGTCCTGTCTAGATTTCTCACCTAGCAGCATTTGATAATAATGATCCCCTCCTTTTTGAAATATTCTTCTTCCTAGGATTCTAGGACACCATACCTCCTAATTTATACCATCCGATTACTTTAAGCCTGGCTTAATGTCTTCTGTTCCCTGGTTAAATGTGATGTTCGCTGGGATTCTGTTCTTTACATTCTTCTCCTTTTCTTGCCTCTTCTACCTCCCTTTTCTTTCTCTATCCTCCTGTATCCTCGTCTTCTAACATTTTTCCTGAAACTCCTTTCCCCCTTACTTCCCTCTGTACTTTTTGCATACTGCTGGCACCTACAGGCAAAAGAAGGCATTACAAACAATCTTGCAAAACAATAAAAGTTTCTCTGAGTTAAATTTTGATCTAATTAAAAGATTTTAATCTCATTACAAGAAATCATTAGAAGAAAATTTTTCTCTTCACCTCAGATATTCCTCCAGCTACTGATCTATATCTTTCTCCTTACAAAGTCTTTTGAGTAAGCTTTCTGCAGTTGGTCTCTTAATCCCCTTCACTCATTTACCTCCCCATACATTAAAATGTGGTTTCTACTCAACGCTTGACTTAAATAATTTTTACCAAAATGACTTACTGTAATATTCCATGGAAAAAATTTTTTTCCAATCCATATATTACTTCATCTCTCTATGACAGCAGGCAAAGATGAAATATGTCTGTAATTCTTTTCTATGGCACATACACTCTTGAGTTTCTTCTTATATCTCTGACTACTGCTTTTCTAAATACTTCTCAGTTTATCCTTCTTCCTTCTTCTCTTTAATTCCAATTCCAGGGCAATCACTTCAACACTTTAACACAATGAATATGCTGATGATTTTCAGAAATGATCTCCGGCTCAGGTCTTTTTCCTGAGCTCCAAGCTCATATCACCCAACATTTGGTAAACATCTTCTCTGAATTTCCCACCAAAATAATCACATCACAGCTGAATTCAATATCTTCACCCAAAAGCTTCCCAGAATGTTTCCCACGCAATGACACCATCCACTCAACAGCTTAACCCGCAACCCTGGCATCCTTAGGGATCTCCAATTTTCTTCTCAACTCAATTGATAATCAAATCTTCTCAACTTTATCTTCTTTATGTATCATGCATCTGTCTTTTTATTTTTATTCAATCTGGAATTACCCTTATTCAGACCAGGATCATATTTTACATAGATTATTATGAAAACCTTCTAAATGGTGACTCTGACTCCAGGCTTCACTTGCTTCCCTCCCCTGCTACCCCCCACCAACGCTTTCCAAGTTATTATTCACATTCTAGTCAGTAATATCTTTCTAGAGTACAAACTTAATTATGTTTCTTCACTGTTGAAAAATTTCCAACAATGCCCTTAATCTCTTTCCACTCTATTTCTCACACTCTAAGCTCCAAGCACAGTGAAATAACTTAGAGTTCCATTCATGTGCCATGTTCCCACATCTCTTTAGCTTCTATTGGAAAGATTTTCTCTTCCTACTCCAATTTTATCAATCTAATTTCATCAGGCTAATCTGTATCACCCATTGAAGTTTAAATTAGAGATCACTTTATCTGGAAAGATTTCACTGATCTCTCAAGAATAAGTTGGGTGTCCTTCATGTATGACTTCCTACAGTGGGTAACATTTAAACTGTTGTGCTGCAGTTGCTTCCTTATTTTTGTTTCTCATGCTATATTGTGAGATTCATGAGATGAAGGCCCTTGTCTAATTTGCCACAAAAATCCCCAGCATGAAGAAATCACTCAATATTTACTTACTGAAAGAAATAAGTAATAATTGAACACATGAGAAAAAGTACAAATTTTCATTAAAAATACAAAAGTTCTAGCAAAAAAGTCTTGTTGAGGAGGCAGAGATGAGTTTGGGGATCATGATATGTTTGGGATTTGTGGGTCAGGGTACAGAGGAAAAAAAGAGAAGAAAGAAACATGCAGAGGGTGCCTGGAAGTCTACATGCAGGTTACCTGTAGATCCTTGGCTGAGGGTCAGGCTGTACACGGGCAGGGCAAACTCTGTGAAGCCCAGAAGAGTATAGCTACAGTGGTGCTGAGAGGTAAATGGAGATCAGGGAGTTTGCATGGGTCTGGGAGACTTTGGATTTCTGGCCCAGCTATAGTGGAGATATCCAAGAAAGGCTATATTTTTGGTATAAATACTACAGGCAAGGTCTTTGTCCTCAAACTAAGATAAATTGGAAAGAGATTGGTTTTAAATATCAAACTGATCAGAAAGAATCAAGAGGATCCACCCGTGATTTAACTGACTGCCAGAAAAATAATCTAATGCTGTTTAAAGGAAGACAGCATAATCTAGACTCCGATATCTTCCTCCTTGCACACATACAATAAAAATTTATTAGGCATGCAAGAAATGTCTAATGTGACCCATTATCAATAACAAAAGTGGTCAATAGAAACAGACCACAAGATACCTGAAATGTTGGAAATAGCACAATGTTGAAGAATGAAAAGTTTAAAAAAGAAATAAGGAGTGAATAGATGCAAAAACTCAGAAAAGAAATTGAAACTATAGAAAACAATCAAATGGAACTTCTAGAACCAAAATGGAAAATACCTGAAGCAAAAAAAATTCATTGGATCAGCATGACAGCAGATTAACAACTGCCTAAGAAAAGATGAGTAGACTAGAAGATGGGAAAATAGAAATTATTTAATTTAGAATAGTAGAGGACTTCCCTGGTGGCACAGTAGTTAAGAATCTGCCTGCCAATGCAGGGGACATGGGTTTGAGCCCTGGTCTGGGAAGATCCCATATGCCGCAGAGCAACTAAACCCATGTGCCACAACTACTGAACCTGAGCTCTAGAGCCCACAAGCCACAAATACTGAGCCCACCTTGTGCCACAACTACTGAAGCCCGCGTGCCTAGAGCCTGTGCTTGGCAACAGGAGAAGCCACCGCAATGAGAAGCCCACACACTGCAACAAAGAGTAGCCCCTGCTCACCACAACTAGAGAAATCCCGCGCACAGCAATGAAGACATAACACAGCCAAAAATTTTAAAAAATTTTAAAAAAAGGATAGCAGGAAACGAGGGGGAAAATTTCACAATTATACTTCCAGATTTTAATTCTGTTCACTCATACATTTATAGAACAAATAGACAGAATGTCAATCAGAATATGTAAAACTTGAACATTATCAACTAAATTGACCTAATTGACAATTATATGACATTCTACCAAATACATATTTTCAAGTGCACAAGCAAGATTATCTAAGATGGATCACATGCTAGGATGTAAAATGAATATAAATAAATGTCAAAAGACTGAAGTCTTACACAGTATGTCCTTTGCCCATAAGGGTTTTAATCAAAAATCAACTAGTCATTTTCACAGTGTTGATTCTTCCAATCCAACAACATGGTATATCTCTCCATCTGTTTGTATGATCTTTAATTTCTTTCATCAGTATCTTACAGTTTTCTGCATACAGGTCTTTTGTCTCCTTAGGTAGGTTTATTCCTAGGTATTTTTTCTTTTTGTTGCAATGGTAAATGGGAGTGTTTCCTTAATTTCTCTTTCAGACTTTTTGTCATTAGTGTATAGGAATGCAAGAGATTTCTGTGCATTAATTTTGTATCCTGCTACTTTACCAAATTCATTGATTAGCTCTACTAGTTTTCTGGTAGTGTCTTTAGGATTCTCTGTGTATAGTATCATGTCATCTGCAAACAGGGACAGCTTTACTTCTTCTTTTACAATTTGGATTCCTTTTATTTCTTTTTCTTCTCTGATTGCTGTGGCTAAAACTTCCAAAACTATGTTGAATAAGAGTGGTGAGATTGGACAACCTTGTCTTGTTCCTGATCTTAGAGGAAGTGGTTTCAGTTTTTCACCATTGAGAACGATGTTGGCTGTGGGTTTGTCATATATGGCCTTTATTATGTTGAGGTAAATTCCCTCTATGCCTATTTTCTGGAGGGTTTTTATCATAAATGGGTGTTGAATTTTGTCAAAAGCTTTCTCTGCATCTATTGAGCTGATCATGTGGTTTTTATCCTTCAATTTGTTAATATGGTGCATCACACGGATTGATTTGCATATATTGAAGAATCCTTGCATTCCTGGTATAAACCCCACTTGATCATGGTGTATGATCCTTTTAATGTGCTGTTGGATTCTGTTTGCTAGTATTTTGTTGAGAATTTTTATATCTGTGTCCATCAGTGATATTGGCCTGTAGTTTTCTTTCTTTGTGACATATATGTCTGGTTTTGGTATCAAGGTGATGGTGGCCTCACAGAATGAGTTTGGGAGTGTTCCTCCCTCTGCTATATTTTGGAAGAGTTTGAGAAGGATAAGTGTTAGCTCTTCTCTAAGTGTTTGATACAATTTGCCTGTGAAGCCATCTGATCCTGGGCTTTTGTTTGTTGGAAGATTTTTAATCACAGTCTCAGTTTCAGTGTTTGTGATTGGTCAGTTTATATTTTCTATTTCTCCCTGGTTAGTCTTGGAAGGTTGTGCTTTTCTAAGAATTTGTCCATGTTTTCCAGGTTGTCCATTTTATTATCATATAGTTGCTTGTAGTAATCTCTCATGATCCTTTGTATTTCTGCAGTGTCAGTTGTTACTTCTCCTTTTTCATTTCCAATTCTATTGATTTGAGTCTTCTCCCTTTTTTTCTTGATGTGTCTGGCTAATGGTTTATCAATTTTGTTTATCTTCTCAAAGAACCAGCTTTTAGTTTTATTGATATTTGCTATTGTTTCCTTTATTTCTTTTTCATGTATTTCTGGTCTGATCTTTATGATTTCTTTCCTTCTGCTAACATTGGGGGTTTTTTTTCTTCTTTCTCTAATTGCTTTAGGTGTAAGGTTAGATTCGTTATTTGAGATGTTTCTTGTTTCTTGAGGTAGGATTGTATTGTTATAAACTTCCCTCTTAGAATTGCTTTTGCTGCATCCCACAGGTTTTGGGTCATTGTGTTTTCATTGTCATTTGTTTCTAGGTATTTTTTGATTTCCTCTTTGATTTCTTCAGTGATCTCTTGGTTATTAAGTAGTGTATTGTTTAGCCTCCATGTATTTGTATTTTTTACAGATTTTTTTCCTGTAATTTATATCTAGTCTCATAGCATTGTGGTCAGAAAAGATACTTGATATGCTTTCATTTTTAAAAAATTTACCAAGGCTTGATTTGTGCCCCAAGATATGAACTATACTACCCAAAGCAATCTACAGATTCAATGCAATCCCTATCAAACTACCAATGGCATTTTTCGCAGAACTAGAACAAAAAATTGCACAGTTTGTATGGAAACACAAAAGCCCCTGAATAACCAAAGTAATCTTGAGAAAGAAAAATGGAGCTGGAGAAATCAGGCTCCTGGACTTCAGACAATACTACAAAGCTACAGTCATCAAGACAGTATGGTACTGGCACAAAAATAGAAATATAGATCAATGTAACAGAATAGAAAGCCCAGAGAGAAACCCATGCACATATGGTCACCTTATCTTTGATAAAGGAGGCAAGAGTATAAAATGGAGAAAAGACAGCCTCTTCAATAAGTGGGTCTGGGAAAACTGGACACCTACATGTAAAAGAATGGAATTAGAACACTTCCTAACACCATACACAAAAATAAACTCAAAATGGATTAAAGACCTAAATGTAAGGTCAGACACTATAAAATTCTTAGTGGAAAACATAGGCAGAACACTCTGTGACATAAATCACAGCAAGATCCTTTTTGCCCAATGGAAATAAAAACAAAAATAAACAAATGGGACCTAATGAAACTTAAAAGCTTTTCACAGCAAAGGAAGCCATAAACAAGATGAAAAGGCAACCCTCAGAATGGGAGAAAATATTCACAAACGAAGCAACTGACAAAGGATTAATCTCCAAAATATACAAGCAGCTCATGCAGCTGAATATCAAAAAAACAAACAACCCAATCCAATAATGGACAGAAGACCTAAATAGACATTTCTCCAAAGAAGATATACAGGTAGCTAACAAACACATGGAAGAATGCTTAACATCACTAATCATTAGAGTAATGCAAATCAAAACTACAATGAGGTATCACCTCACACTGGTCAGAATGGCCCTCATCAAAAGTTCTACAAACCATAAATGCTGGAGAGGGTGTGGGGAAAAGGGAACCCTCTTGCATTGTTGGTGGGAATGTAAATTGATACAGCCACTATGGAGAACAGTATGGAGGTTCCTTACAAAACTAAAAATAGAGCTAACATATGACCCAGCAATCCTACTACTGGGGATATACCCTGAGAAAAACATAATTCAAAAAGAGGCATGTACCAGAATGTTCATTGCAGCTCTATTTACAAGAGCCAGGATATGGAAGTAACCTGAGTCCCTTGACAGATGAATGTATAAAGAAGATGTGGCACATATATACAATGGAATATTACTCAGCCATATAAGGAAACGAAATGGAGTTATTTGTAGTGAGGTGGATGGACATAGAGTGTGTCTTACAGAGTGAAGTAAGTCAGAAAAACAAATACCGTATGCTAACACATATATATGGAATCTAAAAAAAAAAAAAAGGTTCTGAAGAACCTAGGGGAAGGACATGAATAAAGATAGAGATGTAGAGAATGGACTTGAGGACACAGGGACGGGGAAGGGTAAGCTGGGACAAAGTGAGAGAATGGCATGGACTTATATATACTACCAAATGTAAAATAGCTAGTCGGAAGCAGCCGCATAGCACAGGGAGATCAGTTCCATGCTTTGTGACCATCTAGAGTGGTGGGATAGGGTGGGTGGGAGGGAGATGCAAGAGGGAGGAGATATGGGGATATATGTATATGCATAGCTGATTCACTTTGTTATAAAGCAGAAACTAACACACCATTGTAAAGCAATTATACTCCAATAAAGGTGTTAAAAAAAATCAACTAGTAACATAGCTTTAAAAGCCCCCAAATATTTGGAAATAAAACAACACATATAAATAATTTATTGATCAAAGAAGGAATCAAAAGAGAAATTAGAAAGTATTTACAATTGAATTATAATAAAAATACAGCGCATCAAATTTTGTAGGATGCAGTTTAAACCCCATTTAGAGGGATATTTACCACATGAAATGCTATACTAGTAAAAAATAAAATCTGAGTTTCTACTTTAAGAAGATTTAAAAACAAGAGAAAATTAAAGCCACAGTAAGTTGAAGGAAAAAAAATTATAAAAGAAGTCTATGTAAAAGAAAACAAACCATAGAGAAAATTTACAAAGGCAAAAGTTGGTTCTTCAAAAACATTAATAAAATAGAACTCCTAGTGAGGCTGTTTCATAGTAGTAGGAAGCAAATCAGTGATATTTCCACAGATCTTAGACATATTACAAAGATAGTAAATATTACGAATGATTTTATGCCAATAAATATAATTTAAATAAAATGGGAAAATTGTGTAAAGAAAGCCTACCCAAACTGACACTGAAGTGAAAAATCTGAAACTATTAACTTAATAGATTTTTATAATAAAAATACCACCCCCCCAAAGTAAAATCTTGGGCCCAGATTTGGTGAATTTCATCAAACATTTAAGAAAAAAGTATTCTATTCTTATACAATTTACAGAAAACAGTGGAGGGATGAATAATTTCCTTCTCATTTTAAGAGGCTAGGATAACTCTTATACCATAACCTGACAAATGTAACACCAACAGCACCCCCAGAAATAACGATTAAGAAAGGAAAAGAAAATTATAGACCAATGATCACAGATGTAAAGATTCTGAACAAAATATTAGAGACTTAAATTCAGGAATTTAAAGAGGGAGAAGCATACATTCTAGCATTAAGGCAAAAAAACTGTGAAGTAAATGATAACTTTCTTTGTCTACTCATTTTCACTTATATTCATTTCTTCTATTCACTGTTCTCTAGAACTATTCCTCATGGTCCATGATTATTTGTAATATAATAAGTTCCATATAGAATGAAGCAAGAAGAATGAATGTGGTAGAACTATGGTGATAACTAAGAGGGTTTGCATTTTTAACATGTTTAAAGGTTTTGAGGGCTAAGTGCTGTTCATACACATTACTACATTTAATACTACAACATATGTCTGGAATATGTCCTATATTAATTTTCATATCTGAGAAAACTGAGATTCATATAAATTCAATTGTCCCAGATCTCACTTTTCAAACAAACAAGTTGTAGAAGTAGATCTTTCTCAAGAAGGCAGCACTTTCTGTCATAGGTAGAGTAACAGTCCTTCAAAGATGTCCATGCCCTAACCCTCAGAACCTGTGACTACATTACCTGACATGGAGCAGAAGCTTTGCTGATGTGATTAAGGTTAAGAACCTTGAGAGGGGCAAATTATCCTGGATTATCCAGGTGGACCCAATCTCATCACATGAGTGCTTAAAAGTGAAGGAGGAAAGCAGGGAAGTGGGTCAGGGGAATGCGATGTGAGAAGCACTCTTGCTGCCCTTCAAGATGGCAGAAGATGGTCAAGAGCCAGAGTGTGGTGGCTTCCAGAGGGTGAGAGTGGCCTTAGTTTAGAGCCAGCAGGAGAATGGAGACCTTGGTCCAAAAGTGCAAAGAGCTGACTTCTGCCAAGAACCCAAATGGATAGGAAAGGGATTCTCCCCAAGACCTTCCACAGAGGACAACAGCCTGATGACACCTTGATTTTTTTTCCAGTGAGGTCCGTGCTACACCTCTGACCTACAGAACTGTAAGATAATATATTTGTGTTGTAAGTCCCTAAAGTTATCATAGCTTGTTACACAGCCACAAGAAACTACTATAGTCCTCAAATCATGTATTACATGTCACCATTTACTTCTCCTATATCTAGAACTTGTCCTGTTTGTCATGAAGCATTGTGTTCTCATTTTTGTTTTTAATGCTGAAAGCAACTGTTTGATTATATTAGAGATCCAGGAACTTAATGTAAGAAAACAACAGCCAGAAATGGCATAACCTACAGACATTCCCTAAGTGGTAGGTATGGGATCTCTCCAAACACTACCATGATAGAGGAGCCCTGTGGGCCGGCCTCTTCTACTCCACTGCTCCTTCCATTGGTGTTTTCATTGGGGTGAGGGGAGAGTCTGCCATTCCTTTTCCTTGGTAAATTGATCCTGAGCACCAGATGTTAGTGGTTAAACCTTAGCGAAGAAACTAGGAAGATAAGCAAAGGTCAGTCTCAGCAAGGATTTGAGAAGGCATCATAGGACTGACATGCCACCCAGAACTTGTCCACAGTGATTAGATGCTGGTAAGATAATTCCTAGTCAAACACAGCTGTCTTAAGGAGGCCTTAGTTCTAAGCGCTTCCTGCTTAAGTCAACAAGTTCTAGTCTCTGAGGAGAAGGAAGAATGATCAATGTGAGTGATATTGAACCACTCTTGTTCTTATTTCTTTAGCACAGTTAGTGTTTGATTTTCAAGATCCAGTTCTCATGCTGTGTAGTGTGCTTTGCTCAGAATGTAGCAGACAAATGTAAATGGATAATGATTCCTTGAAGCTTTTTGACAGATAGAAGATTTTCCCCAAATACCTACAAATGTATATATTCTCAGAGTAAAGTTAATGATCTGTCTCTGTTTTTATTATTTTTAAGCCAAGATAGCTATCAAAGTGAAAAACAGGGAGTCAGACAAGTGGGTTTTACCCTGACTTGTTAACCCACCAGCACTCTTAGGGATTACTGTTCCTCAGTGCGGTATGTTTGACTTTCCTTTCCACAACTCTTTTACCCTCTGTAGCTCAGTACCTGAACTTGTAAAAAAGCAGTTTGAGTCATTACTATTGTCGAAGGTTACATTCCTCTAATTTTGGAAAGCTACATCGCAGCAGCAACCTTTCAGACTTTCAAGTAAAGCTGGAGCCCCAGGCTGATGACTTTAGAAAATAGGCTGAATGAGCATCATTTGGCTACTGATTGGCAACAGCTTGAAAACTTCTTCCTTTTCCATTTATGCGACTAGAAAGATCGTTTTGTTGCCTAATCTCTGGTTTTACTTTTTGTCTTTCTTTTTTCCTTCTTCTTCTTGTGTAATGATCCCAGAAGGAAACAAGGAGACTAAGGCAAAACATGCCTTTCAACCCCTAAATCAAAATTGAAGTAGAGTTTGAAATGTGGGCAATGTTTAGGTGTGTGAAAGAAAAGTCACAACAAAAACAACCATCTGTAGACCAATTGGCTTAAACCAAACTTTAGGTAGTTACATAGTCATGCCCCAGCCTCTGGCCAGAACTTTAAAAAAATATATTGAGAATTTCCCCTTGATGAATTTTTAGTGTAATCAAAAACCTCTGCTTAGCACCCATACTTCCTTCCTCTTTAAAATTTCTAAAATGTTTGCCCTTTTTTCCTCCAATTAACATCCACTTTTTGCTGGATTGAATCCTAACTATATGTATATTCTCTTAATTTATCTCATAATTATCTTCACAACTGATAGATACTTTGTATTTTTTTAATAGAATTCTGAAATTTCTTATTTGCTCGGTAGCTGCTGTAAAGTAGATTTCTGAGGAGGATTCCTTGACTAGATATTAGGAAACAATTGGAAGCAAGACAGCAAAATGATGGTGAGAACATCTTCAGGTAATCCTAATTAAAAAAAAAGTGGTCGTATGGAAATGTGCACTTTGATATTGAAAAGCCTGTCACTGGGTGGTATTGCCCTGTGTGTTGATGATGTGGGTCCTGCCTCTTCCCCTCCCACAGTGAGAGACAACTGTCTTGTTCTTACTTGCTCCTCTGTTACTATTTAAATGGAAATTAAAGCAAGGTTAGCAAATGAAATGCCTGCTGTCTTACAACAGAACAGCCTGTTCCAGGTCAGACCTAGATGGGAAAGAGGAAATTAAGAATATGCTTTATTGGGCTTATGAATAAAGTTGCTTTGACCCCAGTGAAGGGAAATGCTTTTGGGATTTCATTTTATTCTATCCATATGTCATATATAAGCATGATTGATAAGTTTTTAAATACCAAATTGTTCCTAAAGCAAGTTGATAAATTGCTGTGACAATTTTAGGAGGATATGGTCATCACTTTTCCTATTAATCTCAATTATAAGAAACTTTTTGTATTGACACCTAGAAGGGATCATCCATATGCCAGACAACTGAAATTGTTACTTATTAAAAATAACTTCCTTTGTCTATCTTTTAATTATTTGTGAAACAGTATGAACCTGAGGACGGTATTATAAACTGAAAATGCAATGATATTAATTACAATAGTTAGAAGTTTTGAGTCTTTGCTAAGGCCGTGGCACACTGCTATATGCCTTTTATTGAGGCAGTTCCATTTAATTTTCACACCAGCCCTAAGGAGTTAAGTCCTGTTCTACCCATTTATACAGATGAAGAAGCTGAGGTTCAGAAAATTGAGTTGCCCTGAATCTTACCGCTGGGAAAAGACAGCACAGGGGTTTGAATCCAGGTTTATTTTGTTTATAATTATAGAACATTTGTCTTTCAACTGCCATGAAACAACAAAGTCTTTACTGTTGAGGAATATGGAGATTAATAGGCAAGACAGGCATGTATAGACCAAGGACTAAGAAATGAGAATTGCAGGGGTGACTAATTCTGTTTGGAGCAGCAGAGAAAAATCAGCTTACTTAAGATGACTATAGAAGCCTTCCAGAAAATAACATGAATGCTACTTAAATAGTCCTTCACTAATTCACAAAGCATGAGTGAGTGTCAGCTCTGTAGCAGCCGTTGGGCTTTGGAGTACCACCGTGCTTAGTCTTGAGTTTGATACAGACATTCAAAATGAAGTCACAGCATTAACGTAAGGAAAAGCGCTGTGTGTTAAAAGTGCTCCTGGTGAGTTAAAGTGAATGGATCTTGTTGCCATAATATGAATATAATAGGGGAGAATAAATACTGCTTCAAGAAACAAATTAATGATGAATGAGAAGGTAGTTCATCTATTTAAAAGTTTAAGTAAATGACTTTTAAAACAAATAATACATAATATCGTGCAGGATTATCCCAGCACACTAGTTACTTCCTGTTCCTCTTACTCACTTGGGGCAGCTGCATGAAGTCAGGTCACAATGGAACCGTTTCTCACACAGAGGCAGTAACTTACTAAACAGTCCTTTAGAACGAAGCAGTGGTGAAGACACCTGCCAAAAGCGCTTGATAGAACCCGGGATTAGAATTCACACTGGAAGAAGCTGGCTCAATGTGTCATACAAATATGAAATGCTTGTAATTGCATGTTTCTAAATTGAAACTCTGACATCTGTTGGAGTATTTCTCTGATGCCAAGAAACCAAATGAAACAAAAAGTCAAGGAACTCAGAAGTTGGAAACCCAAATACAGTGTGGTATCTTAGGTACTAGGTTGCCTTGCTTCTCCTTTGATATTTGACTTTGGACCTGCCACAGAATGTGGTGGTTACTTGTGCAATAATGCTTTGTTTGTGTGGCCCATTTATAATCTAGACTGGAGTTTACTTACTTTTATTTTTTAGATAGATAAAGTAATTGCATGTTTGTTATGGGTCAGCTTGATTCAGAAAGTTAAATTTGTAGAATCCTGGAATCCCTTATCTTGCAGAAAACTGGTAACTGAAAATTGGAAAGGGCAGCTTAAAGAGCCACAAGGTGAAAAGTGTAAGGAGAAGTGCTAATTTCCTTCCCCAAAAGAGAGGTATGCACTTTCTTGCAGCCTTTCCTCAAAGTCAGTAATATGTACTTCCCACAGTATCATCAGTTCATGTTTTTAAATCACGGGGGTGAAATGACTCACATATTCCTTTTATCCTACCTTATCATGAATTAATCTCAAAATTAAGCTTAGTATATATAATCACAATTTAAAGTGCAAAAAGTCCAAGCAAATAGTTGTTAATAAAAAGACTAAAAATACTGGAATTATTTGCAGTGACTGGAAAAAAGGATGTACAGGAAAATAAACAGGTAGTAGTTGGAAGTTTTTTTTTATTGACAGAGACTCCCTTCATAGGAAATAACCTTCTCTTTCAAATCTTTACTTATCAAGTATGTGAGATGGTTAGAAAATGTTTCCATAATCAATCATGCTTCTATATTCTAGGTGTGTGCCTATAAAACCCTGCAAAACTGCTGATAAAGTTTACCAGCAACTAAAAAAGTTCAAAGTCTCACCTGTTATCTTCTCCAAATCTATTTTTTCCACCTCTATTTCTGATCTATAAAAGGCATTCTTACCTTCCTATTAATATGGAACAAAATCTAGAGATCTTTGGCTCCTTTTTCTTCATCTCCTGTTTCTTCACCACCTCACTTTACAACATAAGCACACATTCATTCAGTCACCAAGTTCTTCCATTTTCTTTCCAAAATAGCCCTTACGTTGAGGTTAACTTTGATATTTGTAACAACCTTGTAGGTAGTCCTATTATATGCATAGAATTCTACCTTTCTATCCATCAGAGTTAGCTTTCTAACAAACAAACTCTTCTTGAGTTTGTCCCCAACTTGATTTTCCAATGTGATTTTTCACTACTCTTTACCTCAGTGAATGCGACCTGCTTGCTTTCCTAGGTTATAAGCCCAGTAAGCGCAAATCGCTTATTTCTCTAGCCCTTTTCCTGCCTTTTTCTCTACTCAGGAATAACCTTTTCCTCTGCCTGTTGAGATCTTGCACACATCGACATAATTTCATGTAATGATTTTCTAAAGCCTACATGAAACATTGCAAGTTCTACAGGCATTTTTTAAACTATTTATCCAATTGTTTTCAAAATTATGTATTATCAGCAGCATTGTTTTACTTTCAAAGCTGTCTTACACAGAACCATATAAATATATGCATACAAACACTCACAAATATGTGAGTGTAATATACATATATATGTAATTTTATTGGAATTAATTGATTTGCTAAGTTCATATTGGTAACATTTATTTTCATAAAGTCAATTGGTAAGAAGACTGATAACTAAGTTTGAAATTGATTATGAATGACAGTCTGATACTGGTTTTTGGTTTATTCTTTTTGTTTTTCTTAAACAACATTTAGAAATTATTGTCATATATGGTTTTAAATCATAGATTTTTATGATTCATTTTGCAGTTTCAGGCAAATTTGTCAATAAACAGGGAAGGCAGGAAAAAAATTACCTATCTGCAGAGAAACAAATGAGGAACGGAGGCTAAATTATTGATGGACTGCAGTGTATTAAATTTACTGTATAACATATTTGAGTTCATTTTTTAAAATAACATTTACTTTTAGAATAGATTAGATTTACAGAAGAGTTATGCAGATAGGACAGAGCTTCCACACACCCCACACCTCCAGATCCCTGCTATTATTAACATCTTACATTGGTAAGATACATATGTTATAATTTTTTTTATATATATTTATTTATTTATTTTTGGCTGCATTGAGTCTTCATTTCTTCACACGGGCTTTCTTGCAGCGAGCGGGGGCTACTCTTCATTGTGGTGCGTGGGCTTCTTCTCATTGCAGTGGCTTCTCTTGTTGCGGAGCACAGGCTCTAGGAGTGTGGGCTTCAGTAGTTGTGGCATGTGGGCTCAGTAGTTGTGGCTCGCGGACTCTAGAGCGCAGGCTCAGTAGCTGTGGCGCACGGGCTTAGTTGCTCCGCGGCATGTGGGATCTTTCCGGGCCAGGGCTCAAACCCGTGTCCCCTGCATTGGTAGGCAGATTCTTAACCACTGCGCCACCAGGGAAGCCTCTACATATGTTATAATTAATAAAAAAAATACTGATACATTATTATTAACTAAAGTCCCTACTTTGGTTATATTTCCTTGGATTTTACCTTCTGTGCTTTTTTTAATTTTAAAAGAGTTAAGCTACATTTTAGGAATGAAATTTGAATATAATAGTGGAATTATCAAAACACTCCATGGATTCCTTGGTTTCTGTGGAACACAGCAAAAACACTGTTCTTTCTGCTTAAGTTTCATCTATTACCTGTTACCCTAAGCCACCCTTTTTCAAATTATGTTTCTCAATAAAGAATTACTTTCTCTCTAGTTCGCTAAATAAATTGCACTGTTTAATGCCCCATGCCTATGTTGGCTTTCTGCTTGGATGATCTCTTTCTCTCTTTGTCCAGCTAGTGAATTTTTTATTAATCCCCTAAAATCTAGCATAAGAACCATCTACTCTGCTCCTTTCCTAAAGATGCTAATAATTATTCTGCAGTGGTTTTAGTATCAGGCATTTTTTTGTCAAATAAATACTCAAATTTTCTGATGTATTTTGTTTGACTTATCACTTCACTTCCCATTTGAATAAATTTAATACATTTTCCATTTCCTTTATATAGATATGGCATACAGAATTTGAGAAACTTACACATTTAACGAAACGGAAATTCTATAAAATCTGATAGAGCAAGGTCTTGAAGTGTGTGTGTGTGTTTGTGTGTGCATGAGTATAGGAACTTTCCTTTTTTTTTTCTTTTTGGCCTACAGTCAAGTCAATAGAAATGAGCTGAATTTGACCATTGCACCCATGAGACTTTCTTAGGTGATTATTTTAAGCTTTATAATTTAATAGTACAATAAGATTTGCAATTTAGAATAACTGAATTTTGGGGATTGATTAAAAGAATACCATTAACATAATTTTTTATGAATCCAGTATAATTTAATTAGCACTTTGATCATGAGCAATGATAATAATGTCTAAGTGGGTCAGTGCTGATTTTTGTTATTCATGCTACGCCCTCTAGGTTCCAACTGCTGCTGTTTTACAGAACTTTAATATTTCCACCAGTAGAGAACAGAGAGGAGCAGATTTTTTTCCATTTGGTTTTGACTACTTGTAAAGCAACATGATTAGAGAATGCCAGGGGAGGATTTTCTGTAGGACTAATTGCCTAGAGAGAACCTTTATTCTCTCTAATGGGTCGTGAGAGTATGATGAAATTATTATATACCAATGTATTAAGTTAAAGAAAAGTCCAGCTTATATATTTCTTTCCATTGAAATTTAACCCTGTAAGTGATGTTTATACAGCTGGGAGCAGGTTGCAAAACAGAAAAAGATTATTAAATTTATTGTTGATAATTATTTTTCATGATAGCAGAAGCCATTTACATTTGTGTAGTGTCAAACAGTTAGTGGCTTGTTGCAACCTAAGTGTCCATCGACAGCTGAATGGATAAAGAAGATGTGGCACATATATACAATGGAGTATTACTCAGCCATAAAAGGAAATGAAATTGAGTTATTTGTAGTGAGGTGGATGGACCTAGAGACTGCCATACAGAGTGAAGTAAGTCAGGAAGAGAAAAATAAGTACCGTATGCTAACATATATATATGGAATCTAAAAATAATAATAATAATGGTTCTAAAGAACCTAGGGGCAGGACAGGAATAAAGGCTCAGATGTAGGGCATGAACCTGAGGACATGGGGAGGGGGAAGGGTAAGCTGAGACGAAGTGAGAGAGTGGCATGGACATATATACACTACCAAACGTAAAATAGATAGCTAGTGGGAAGCAGCCACATAGCACAGGGAGATCAGCTCGGTGCTTTGTGAACACCTAGAGGGGTGGGATAGGGAGGGTGGGAGGGAGATGCAAGAGGAAGGGGATATGAGGATATATGTATATGTATAGCTGATTCACTTTGTTACAGAGCAGAAACTAACACACCATTGTAAAGCAATTATACTCCAGTAAAGATGTTAAAAAAAAAAAAAGAAACAGAAAACAGTGATTGGCTTCTTACTCATCTCATTTAATCCTGACAGAAATTTATTTCTATTGGAGCTAAAGACATTGTGATCTCCATTTACAGTTGAGGGGGCTGAATATGAAAGTGATTAGGAAAGTGATTGTGAGGCAGAAGAGAACCAGAGCTCAAATCTCGAAAGGGACCCAGGACAGTTTTTCCTAGCAACAAATTTGGTTATATTATTCGAACACTTAATATTTACCAGGTGATGTGCTGGGTTTGGCGATCCACAGATGAAAAGACATGTTTCCTTATAATAAACATTCAAACTGGAAAAAAAAATGAATTCCACTTCTTTTTTTCCTTGCTCTGACTAGTGAAGAGGCTCAAGGGCTGAGTTGTGCCCAAATGGTGGAAATAATAGGAGATTAAAAGAAGAAATAAGTTTGGGGGGCATGAATTAGGGAGGAAAGTTTTACACAGGTTGTAATTAGATAAATACCTGAACCAAGACAGTGACAGAGGAGATAATGAGAATGGGAGATAGGTTTTACATATATTTGGCAATGGGTGGATATTGGGAATGAAGAAAAGTTGGAGAAAGCTGTTCACATTATTTTTCTCCAAAATAGGGAGTGATAGATCATTAAGGTGAAATGAGGATGGAGTAACACATTAAATTTTTTTCAGTATGAACTTCCTTTCTTACCACTACCCTCCATTGTCACTACATCCTTGCCTAAATTTAAGCCTTGATTTCTCTACCTATACTTTTCTTTCTCTGAGTCAATATTACAATTCAGAGGCAGAATCTGTTTTCATTAGAAGAGGGAAGGTCTTCAGGGAGAGTCTGCAGAAATAGGATTCTCTGTCAGTAAATCCAGGGGAACATGAACCGGTCACCAAAACCTTATAGGTGGATGGACAATTAGGAGAAAATTACAGGACATGAAGACAGATTAGAAAAGTTGGTTTCATCAAAGAGTGCACAGTACTTGAGGCTGAACTGCAAGTACTGCACTCCCAGCAACAGGAGCTCCTGCTTCCAGTAGACACCTTAGGATGAGAAAACCACTGGCAACGCTGTAAACAGTAGTTAGCCTCAGGCTAACCCAAAGAAATGCAGTAAGGAATAGAAGAATTTGGAGATACAAATAAAAGCTGTGGGCTAGAGGAAGTGTGTGGCTATTTGGTAGTGATAAAGTGTTGCTTCTTAAGCAGACTGTGCCTGGTTTAACGTGGAAAGCAATGAACCCTGTGGTTGCTTAGCCTCATTGCCTACTCAGTTCACTCTGTCAGTTTTGCTCCCTGAAAGAAACTGTGGATTGAATAAAGGCCAGGAAAAAATGCTTACTCAGCTGTTTCCTTATGCAGTTGACTCCAAGGATTAGCAATCCAGGCAGCCTGTCCTCTGACCTGGGCTTGGACAAACTCAGTGTTTGTCCTCACTTTCCATCTCATCTACAAAGCTCCACCTTAAATGCCCACCTGATTCTCAACTACTCTGCAAAATTCTGACGACTGATGCAAAGAGTGAAGCATTTATAAAATTAAAACAATATATATTTTCCTGAAGTTTTCCTAAATATCCATGAAAAGAGCTGCTTTAGATTTTTGATCACTTAACAGTAAAAATAACACAGATAATCTGGGATTTAATAAAACCAAGGATCTCATTCACAAACTAAAAACACTGAAAATATGAAACTATTCATCCAGCACCAAGAAATATTTCATCCACCATAAGTAATTCTTTTTTTTTTTTTTTTTTTTTTTTTTGGATGCGGTACGCGGGCCTCTCACTGTTGTGGCCTCTCCCGTCGCGGAGCACAGACTCCGGACACGCAGGCTCAGTGGCCATGGCCCACGGGCCCAGCCGCTCCGCGGCACGTGGGATCCTCCCAGACCGGGGCACGAACCCGCGTCCCCTGCATCGGCAGGCGGACTCCCAACCACTGCGCCACCAGGGAAGCCCCACGATAATTAATTCTTAATAAAATAAGAGTATTTTTAAAATACTCTTATTAGCTGACTGTTCTATTATTTAGTTATTTCTGTGGATCAAAAACTCGTATTGCTGTAAATTATCAATCAGACTAAATTTTTATGACAGCCTGCTTTGTATAGTTACACACATATTTTGTATACTTTTCCATTAAAGAATAAAGTATTTGGGAAAAGTAGCACTAACCTTTATGGGAAAGCAGTTTGTCAAATGATTCACCCCATATCACTGCTTCTTCAGGAGAGATTCTGTTCAAGAAACAATGTTTTATAATGGAGTGTGCAGAAACTCTACTTATGAATCTTCTCTAACATGTGCTATCATACTGCTCTTTTCAGTCATATTTCACAGGATTTCTCCTTTGATTATTATACAATGGAAATTGTATTTATATTGGAAAGTTCAAAAACATTGGTCAACTTTCTTTTGGGTTTTGCCTATAAAACAATGTGTTAAAATAACATTATTTTCTCATGAATTATTTTATTTTCTAGGGAAAAATAATCATGTGTTAGGTTAAAAACAAAGAAATCAGGTCAATTATCTTTCTTAATTTGGCAAATAAGAGAACCTAATCTAACAGTGTCTTTCAGTCAAACTTTTTTAAAACTGCAATTTCCTTGAAACTCTTACCAAAATATGCAACAATTTTTTTAACAGATACAGGAAGTTTGACTAATGAAGTTTTAAAAGGGTAAGAAATAGGAAACATTCTTAATACAACAAATATTTTAGAAATGTTGATAATTGAATATATTTGTCTTGGATCTTTTATTGTTCATATTTGGAAAAATTTATATTATCCTAGTGTATAAAGTTATTCCATTTTCTGTTTGAACTAAAGAAATGGCTACAAGTTACAAAACATCCCTTTTTGTGCTTTACTTGATACTGTACCTAGGGCATTTTTTCCAAACTACTGAAGAAAGAGATGAATAGCATTTCTCAATGACATTGTGCAAACTCTTAAATTAATGAGTATTTCATCAGTTTAAAATACAAAGTGATGAAGGAGTAAAATATATCATTTAAAATTGGCAGGCATATAATTTTAAAAGAGCATCTTTAAACTTTTATGAGATTACTTAATTCAAGCTATTAAAATGGTTTAATTTTATGGAATATATCTAGTTTTTTTGAAATGAGATCGCTAACCCTTCCTTATATTACTGTGTAATATCCAATAAAATGGTAATCCCTAATTTCATCTTTCTTAAATCTTTAACGATAGAATCAGCAAAATGTCCCCCCCAGATAATTACAAGTTATTCACCTTGTTTCTTTGGCCAATTGCCCAGATCTGCTGGAAAGAGTATCTTCGTGAAACTCAGGTTTCTGCACAAGAAGACTTAGCCTATTTCTTTTTTCCTTAGCTCTGTAATGAAAAGGCATTAGCTTCAGGACAACTTGGATGACAATTGAAATCTCTCCTTCTGACTGACAAACAGATTTGGGATTGGTAATCACCTGGACACCCCTTCTCACCCACCTCCCTCACTCTGGACACGCTCAGTGGTTTTCTTAAGAATTTCATTTAAATACTGTTTATGGAGGAATTAGGATAGCATATGTGAAATATACTTGTTTTATTTCCCCTCAGTGACTTTAAAGTATTTGAGATTATATTTCAATAAATATTATTACAAGTTCTCCTGTGTGGTTAAAATTGTTGCACTTTAAAAAATAAAATAAAAACACTTTTAGATTTAACAGCTATTTACTCCTAATAAATAGATTTTTTTCAGTTGTAATATTACAATCAATATATTTTCAACCAGATATTTTAAAAACAAGTGCTAACAAATATTCAATGTCAATCATGTTTTTAAAAGTATAAGGCTAACTTAAAAAAATTATGATTTTTACCTGATTTTGGCTTCTTTGCTTGTTTCTTCTTTTCCTGAACCATATATTAACTTGAAAAAAGTTTTTTCTTTTGGTTCACACATATTTAATTGAGAAAAGAAAAACAATGATGTTGCCATCTTCTCTCTCTAAAATGTAGAGATGTCTAATTTATTACATCTTTCACTTGTTAATGCTATTCCATGGTTATACATAATGGAGTAAAAAGTTATCTCAACCCGTCAGCAACACTTTAAAAAAGAAAATCAAGAGCTTGGGTTTCTGCCTCTGCAAAAATATAGAACTGAGGAACTAAAGTACAATTCAGTCCGGAGTTGTTTAGGGAAATGATACTACAAATTTGCAAAATGACTCTTGGTCTCTGAGATAAAGACTAGTATTACCACAGCGCAACTTCTCTTTCTAGTTTGTGCAACCAGAATGATGCTAGACCCAAATGACACTGTCATTTCCCACAGGAACTTTTTAAAAAGGTCTTTAACGTGTGTAGTACGCGTTAAAATGTGTGTGGCAAAGTGCTACACCAATCATATTTTCCCTTGTTCTTAAAATTAAGTATTTTTACTTATTTAAATACATTGAATTAGGTAAATTACATTTAACTGACATAATGCTATGTAATGTTAATCACATTTGCTTAACATATTGTATCAAAATAAGAAGATAGATCATAGAGTTTCACAGTTGAAGGGGATAGTAAGAAGCATTTAATTCAATGATTTTTAAGCACAGGTCCATGGAATGACTTCAGACATTTGTAAAATTTTTACCAATCCATGATGAAAATGGGAATAAAAGATCATATGTAATTTTTTCCTTAAACTATTTTTTAATAGTATCTATTTTTAATATGAAGCACTTATTCTGAATTTGTCCTTTTGCCTTTTTTAATGTTAAAATGTTTTTAATGAAATATTGTAACTAGAGATGGCAGTTTGTAGGATTGTTTATTTTATGTTCTTATTAAAAAAGAAACGGCAACTCAAAGTTGGTTCAGCTTCCACCTTCTTTTTTTTCATGAAACCCAAATATCTAAGAAATGCTGATCTAGACCATAACTTACATTAAAAAAAAAAAAAGGCAGAGATGATAGATATTAAGTGATTTATTCTTACAAATTCCCAGAGGTCAGTAGAAAAGAAGATCCGGAATTATCAGAGCCTTTGATCACCAGTAGCATGTGCTTTAGTCTTTCCAAGTCTTTGATCTCCTGTAGTTAATGCTTTAATTCCTCTAAAATTGTATATATTAAAAAAAAACGTTAACAAATCTAAAAGAAAATTTATTTTCAATCTTTTTGAATTATTGATTTTAAGAAAATAGTTATTCTTAAAGATTCACAGGGATCCCTTTTAAGGATGCCAGCTAGGAGCTCAAAACATTTGCAGAAATGAAATTAAAGAATATTTAGTATATATATATATATA
>NW_020172492.1:4075711-4092312 GCF_003031525.2 Neophocaena asiaeorientalis asiaeorientalis
TGAGGTTTAGTTTTGTAAAGGTGAATGAGGGCAAGGGCAGATGAGCAAGGACATATTCTAGTCCCTAAGACTATATTTGAATTACTATATTCAGAGGAGTATGAGACAGGAATTTACTATTTTTCATAAGATTTGCTGAAATTGCGTGTAAGATGTGCTCTTCACAGGCTGATAGAACTGTGGAGAGAGAGACTGTGAAAACATGGACACAAGTAAATTACATTAAAGACCTGTCCAAAGGTCTGAAAGAGAATTGGAAGATGTGTGGGCTTACTCTGTGTGTGTGTGCAGACAGGTGGAAGTAGGAGAAGAAGAACAGGGTGGATGCTACATGATGACTTGAGCTGATAATCATTCTTTGGGGCATAATTATCCTTTAGCTTGAAGAGTATTCTCATAGGATAGAATTCTAGGTTTACAGTCGCGTTTTTTTGTTCTTTTTTTCCAATGCTTTTAAGATGTTGCATTTTTGTCTTCTGGCCTCCATTATTCCTGATGAGAACGTCAGTGGTAATTTGTATCATAGTTCTTATGCTCTAATGTGTCTTTTTTTCTGTCGCTACTTTTCAGATTTTTTTTTTGTCTCTGATTTTTTAAACTTTGATTATGATATGAAAGATATTCATTCTACTTGGGATTTGTTTAGTTTCTTGGACGTGTGGTTTTATAGTTTTCATCAAATTGGAAACTTTTAGGCGTTGATTCTCCTATTTGTTTTTCTCTTTCTTCCATTTTCAGAAACTCCAGTTACAGGTATGTTTGACCCCTTGATATTGTCCCCCTGGTCACTTAGGAACTATCCAGTTTTTTCAGCCTCTTTTCTCTCTGTTCCTCAGATATTTTTCATTGCTATGTCTTGATAGAAATTTTCACTGATCTTTTCTTCCTCAGTGCCTAATCTGTTTTAGGTTTATTCTGTAATTTTTTAAATTTCAGTTCCAGAAATTCCATTTTTTTATAGTTTGCATTTTTCTTTATTATGTTCTTTTTCTTTGAAGTACTTGAACATATTTAAAATACCTGTATTGAAGTCCTTTTTTGAAAATTCCTCACTGTGGTGCTGGGTCTGCTTTTATATCAATTTTTCTCCGGCTAATAGCACGTTTTCCTACTCTTTCAGATGTCTAATAATTATTTATTGATGCTAAACATTTTGAATTTTGTGACGTTAAATATCAGGACTTTATTAGTCTTCATTTAATGACGATAGAGTTGGTCTTGGTCAGGCAGTTATCTGCGTATCAGGTTTGTCCATAAAGACTTTTATTTGAACTTTGTTATGATGAGCCTAGAATAGCCTTAATTACTAAGATACAAAGATTCTTAAATTTCTAATGAATTCTCAGAGTGTTTATTAAAGCTTTGCTATTCTGGATGTTAAGTACTTGAATGTCCCTTAGCCCTGTGTAAGCTCTGAAGGTTAACGTATATCTCACAGTAGGTATCCTCTGTCAATGCTCGTGGAGTTTTATCCTGCATGAGAGCTGCTTGGTGTTCAGCCAGACTCAAAGGTACCCTCGTACAAACTTCTTGAGCTCTTTCTAGTACTTTGTCTTGCAAATTTCAGCCCTCTTGCTCTCCCTGAATGCAGATCACTATTTCCTCAACTTAAAATAGTACTTTTTGCTCTATTTAAGGAGTACCCCTGTAAACTTCTCAGTCTCTAAATGAGCCTTACATTTCTTCCCTGCACTGAAGTCTTCAAAGAAGGCAGTTGAAGTTGTATGGCTCACTTCATCTGTCTCTCTTCTGTTAAGTATCGCATGTCTATGTTGCCTATTTTCAGTGTCTGAAAACAGTTGTGTTATATATTTGTTATATGTGTTCTATCGGTTAAACCATCATGGTCATGGCCGTCTTGTACCACACACACACACACACATATCCTGTTACCTTAATGAATTCCATTACTGCTATTATTGCTCACGGAATTACTCATAGCTTTTCAATTAGTTTTCTTAAGTTTCTCAAGAAACAGATACTTTATAAATATTATTAGTTTCAACAACCCATTTCCAACCATTACACTCTCATTTATATTCTAGCCTAATATTATATTATTGTTTTATAACTTCAGTACAGAAAGTTGATAGTTGGAATCATTGTTGTCTTTGCCTTGGCATTGGGAGAAATTAAGACCTACTAAAATGAGGCTCAGTTTCATACTTACCTTTTGTGAATGTGTGCATTTATATGATTATGTTCCTTGTTCTCTTCTTTTCTTATAACTTTGCATGGAATTTGAATTTGATACATTTCTGTTGTTTATTTTCACATGAAATTAGTTTTCTTATACTTTTAGAATGAGCCAGGATTCAAGAAAACTTTCCTAGCTTTAATTTCAATAATTACATTGGTGGTAGTATTAGTATTCTGAGAATAATTTTCAAAATGAATAATTAGTGGATATTCTTATATATCAGCTCCTGTGTCCTTGAGAAGCAGAATTTTTAGGGTGGAATAAGGGACATATAGATGCAATAAGGAAGCGTTTAATTTAAATCTCCTTAGTCTTGAAGTTTGACTGTATCAGGATAAATTTGGGTAGTTGTTACTGGGTTGGTTATTGTTTCTAGTCTTTTATGTTGGATGGAGCTAGGCTGTATATTTTTCCTACTTATAAATATTCCCTACCTCTTTTCACTATTAAGACCTAGATACAATGACTAATGCTTTCGTGATGAGACTCATATTGTGGCCTTGAAGTGTCACTTCTCACTAAAAGCGACCTAGGTTTAGTGGAGACATTGCTGAGGTCTGAGACAGGAAATGCACGAGCTGAGCCTGGCAAATCTTGCCATATCGGTTAGAAGGGAAGCTATCAAAGACTAATGGAGTCAATTCAAATTATTCAAGGGCCAACTTACTAGTCTTCCACTAACCACAAAGGGACGATCAGACTTTCAGTACTTTTAATGACGAGAGTGGATTGAATACATCAAACTTATTTTCATCTACGGGTGCATAGCAATATTTAAAAAGAATTGCCTACCTGCAGAGGATTATAGAAATTAACACATTAAAATGAAAACTGGTTAATAAAGGGAACAATTAAGCAGTTATCCTGTATTTCTTATTAACTCTACCATGGGAAACCAAAGAGTGAATGAGAGAAAGTATTGCTTTAATAAGATATATTCTGACAAACAAATAAAAGTGAAATAATATCATTAAAATCTCAGCTTTTTAAACCAACAACAAATGATTAGATATAGGTGTTAAACTTCAACGGTGGCTAAGATCACAAAAAGAGACAAGCAGACATTATGTGCTTCCTATAGCCGTACCACATTCTACTTACAGTTTTCCAAAGAGATCAAATCTGATATCCAGTCTCTGGACCCAGCTGCCAATCTGCAGAAATGACAGAGGACAGAGGAACATGTTTAACTGCACCATGAAGGTGCAAGCAGTGAGATCCCGGCTGTGGGGGGAACTACAGCCCAGTTCTGCAGCTGCTAAAGTGTAGGGGAACGAAGGAGATTGAAATAAGGGGAGCTAGAGCTGTCTCTTTCATTCAACTGTGCATTGAATGAAAAATATAACTCTATAACGCCAAATAAGTCCTTTCAAATAAAGGGCTAATTGCCTAATTAGTTGTACCTGAAAGTCTGAGCGTTTGATATTATCTAGGAAATACCCATGTTCTATGACCAGTCAAGTAGTCAAAAATCAGTACTATTTTACCAGCCATTTGGAGAGTAAACTGTATAACCAGGATGAGGTAAGGGAACTCTTAAAGAACTTACATTCCAGAAAACTCATCAAGTCTCCCTTTCTATAATTCTTCCCAAACTGCTTTCAATCAGAGCAATTTGGTTATTTTTCGTTTTTTTTCATCTTTATTGGAGTATAATTGCTTTACAATGGTGTGTTAGTTTCTAATTGGTTATTTTTCAACACAGAAACACAGTGTGAATACTGGCTCACACCAGTTCTTCCAAAATTCTGATTATGTTAATTTGAAAATCAAAATATTACTACTGCTACTTGTGACAGTAAAACAAAATTAAACGGAAAACAGATTCATTGACTACCTCTAAAGCAAAAGGGGGAAAAGATACTAACATTCCTAACATTTCCACAGTGAAAATATTACATTTGGTTTATTGAGGAAACTGACAGGCAGAGAAGCAACAAAGCACACAAAATCTTCCACACTTGCCTTATTCCACGTAAAAGCATGCCTGCCATGGGCATAGCTGCACTGGACATTTCCCAGAAGGGCGCCAAGGGTAAAGCTTCCCCTCAATCACTCAAAATATTTATAAGGAAAGGAGGACAGGTAGCATCTGTGTATCAATGGGAGAGTCTTAGTTAAGGAAATGCCAGAGTTTACTACTTTTCCACTGATCTAACTCACAACTGTTATACTAAATTTTTCCTAAGCTACAGAAGAAGAAGAGAAAACGACCCCCAGGGCCACTCAGAATTGTCTCTGCTTATTCCCTAGTGCCATACAAAATAAAAGGCTTCACTCAGCTTCATGATATGGCCCCTGTCCATCTTTTCAGCGTCTTTTCTCACCCCATCCCTTCTGTCTAGTTCACCCTTTGGAGTTATCTTCCCTTCTCATTGTCTTTAAGGTATTTGACAGTTCTATAAATTGTTGAACACTGATAGTAATGCCCATGCTTCTGGTTCACATAAACACAGATTAGCCCAGTGGAGATGCATTTGATTACTGCCCTATGGATATTGATGAATTTTGTATCTATTTGTAAAGTCATTTTAGCATTCCTGATGACCAATATGTGTGTGCGTCTTGAATTCTTCTGTGAACCACCTATAACATCTTACTAATTCCTTCATTAATTAGTGAGTTAAATAAAATCTTAGATACGTATTTATTTTACATTTGTATGAGTCATGATTTTACCTGTTAAAAAATATGTTTTAGTAAAATAATCAGCCCCTTCTTTCTGGATGGCTCCATCCTCTTGTCCATTTGAAAACAGTGATTAACCTTTAAATATTAAGCTTAAGCGTTGCATTATCTCTCCTTCAAAAACACTTATAACTTAACTAGGCAAAACTACACCCCATCCATTGGACTTCACTCTATCTAATATGTAATTTCATAATAAGAATTGCAAGCTTCTGTTGCTCATTTTGTCACCTTTTTTTTTTCTACTTGATTCTAGCCTTTGATTATAGGAAAAGTTTCTTATTCATTTTTGTAAATGGAGCACACAGCATTCTGCCAGCAACACATGAAGATTTTATTACATATTGTAATAAAATAAAGGGTGAAAACTACACAAAACAAATGTATACTGTAAAGAATTATTAAAATGCTAACACCCTTGGAACTACTACTCAGGTCAAAAAATAGTACTTTGCTTGTCACCTAGAAGCCCCATCCATGTGTCCCACCACAATTACAAATTCTCTGTCTCCCCATGAGTAACTATTATCCTGGAGTTCATAATGATCACTTCATTTTTAGTTTTATAACCCAGATATGCATGCTTTTATATTTATCCGTTCCCTTTTTAAACTTAATATGACTTTTAAGTCTCTTTTAATAAGTCCCTCATCAATTCTTTTCTTTCCTTACAATTCATCTACTGAAAAACTGGGCTGTAGTTTTTCTCATCATCTGGACCTTGCTGACTGAACATTCATGGTTCAGTCCAACAGGTTCCTCTGCTTCTGAATGATACTTGCGGGTAATATTACAGCAAGTATGATGAATACTTCAGGAATTAAAGGTATGACTCTCTATGGTCAAACCTACATACATTGTAATTGTATGATAAATTACCTCCTGCCGTAACCAAGGACTTGCCAAAATGAGAATTTAGAGCTTTATATGCTGACCAAAACTATTTTTATATCCCTCTCATATTGCAATATATTTTAATTTTTATGTCATTGGCAAATATAAAGCTTCATTCAAATATCCAAAGGGATTAAAAAACTTGCCTTTATAAATTCATAGACTTAAAGCTGTGGATGAATTTCAACCCATAGTTGAGAGAATCAAGAATGAGAAAAATTACATGACTTGTTCACTGTCAGCATATTACTGGCAGAGCTGAAACTGGAATCTGGTTTTTATAATTCCCAGGCCTTCCCCAAGCTCATCTGTGAGTGGCTAAAAGCTTTGAGCTGGGAAAATGCTCTGCTTATGTTCTATGTATAGCATCCCTCTCTTTAGTTATGACTTGACTCCTACAAGGTTCCTTTTCCTCTCCCACAGAGGCTTTAATCTGCAAGTGGATAAAAGCTCCCATTAGCCTGACTCTCTTCCAGGCTTTAGTCCCAGGACAATTCACCCACTTTCTCTAGTATTATGCAGTTCAATGGTGTCCTTCCCAACCTGCAGTCCTGTAAAGGCCTCTTTTCTAATGCCTAATTGCTATTTTTGCTAGGACTCAAATAATATATTGTTAAGTTTTTAAATTTGATCAGAAATTTATTTTTAATACGTTTTTATTTTGGAAGGATTATAGATCTATAGAAATGTTACAAAGATAATACAGGATCTGTCACATACTCTTTCCCTACTGTCGCCATTGCTAACATCTTACATAATCCTGGTGCATTTGTCAAAACTAAGAAATCATCATTAGTCCATTACTGTGAACTAAACTAGACTTTATTTGGATTTCTATTCTTTCTACTAATGCCATTTTTCTGTCCCAGGACCCAGTCGTGAATTCTACATGGCATTTCCTAATCGTATCTCATTTGTTGCCTCTGTCCATGACAGTGTCTTGGTCTTTCCCTGTTTTTCATGACCCTGGCAGTTTTGACGAGAACTGATCAGGTATTTTGTAAAATATCTCTCATTTTGGGTTTGTCTGATGTTTTTATCATGACTTGACTGAGCTTATGGATTTGGGAGAAGGTACCAAAGAAGTGAATCACATCACATCAGTGGGAACGCACTATCAACATGACTTACCATTGGTGGTGCTGACCTGATCTCCTGGCTAAGGTAGAGTTTGCCAGCTTTCTCCACTGAAAAGTTCTTTTTCTAACCTTTTCATGTGCTATTCTTGGGAAGCAACTCACTAAATTCAGCCCACAATTAAGGAGGAGGAGGAAGTATCAATATAAATTATTTTTAATTCTTTTGTAAGGAAGATTTATCTCTTTCCTTCTATTTATCCAGTAATTTATCAGTATGGACTTGAGTATATTTATATTTTGAGTTACAATCTAGTACCATAGTATTTATTTTGCTGTTCAGTTGTTCCTTCTTTTGTCATTCAAATTAGTTCCTCATTGCAGGCTTTTTAAGAGATAAAATGCACTTAATTTCTCAAATATCACTATGAGAAGCAAAAAAATTGTTAGGTATCAACAAAAAGAAATTTTTGAATTACTGTGATGGATTTTGTCCCCCCCAAAAAAATTTTTTAAAAACTTTGGAAAATATCATACAATTTTCACTGTAGTTTGAAAGTAGATAGAATATCATAATAAGTCCCCATACCTTTAACACTCGGTTTTAAAATTAACACTGTTTTGCCACACTTTCTTTATCCTTTTTGTCCTGATTTTTGAAATTTGATTAAACATTTTAAATCAAATCCCAGACATTAATATTTCCCTTTTAAATATTTCAGCATGTCTTTATAAAGAATAGTTTCTAGATAACCACAATGCCATTATCATACCTAAAAAATACCTTGATATCTTTACTAAACCCAGTCCATATTCAAATTTCTTTTATTGCTCAAAAATGTCTTTGTATAGTTTGTTCTAATCAGCATCCAAAAATATGTCCACACGTTGCAATTGTTAGTTATGCCTCTTAAACCACTTATAGTATAAAACAATATTATGTTCTGACGCCCCCCAATTTTTCATGTTATTTACTAGTTGAAATAAATGGGTCACATATGGATTTGTGTCTACTGGCTGTATCCTAAGATAGTTCAGTGGGTTCAGGTGGTAACAAAACGACTCCTTCATTGTATCATTGTGCTTTTTCCCCAGTGATGAGCTTGGGATACATTGATACCATGTAAATATTCAGTTCTTTATCCATTATTCACCAAATGTCTGTAGTATATATTCATTATCATTGCCCAAGCCTGTCATTTAAGCAGCAGTACAAAATGATGTTTTCTAATTCTATAATTCCTTCCACTCAATTTCCATGGAATTTTTCTGTAAAGAATAACATTTCCTTATTGATCAGGACTTTTTGGTTATTCCGAAATACAAGTCATTTGAAGTCACCTGACCAATACTTAATTTTTCCTCTATTATTACTCTAAGTTGTTTTTAGTAATGAGTTGTTCCTCTAGCACCTATGATATTTTGTGTATACTTATTTGTTCTCTCTCTCTCTCTTTTTTTTTGTTTGTTTGCTTTTTTGGCGGTACGCGGGCCTCTCACTGTTGTGGCCTCTCCTGTTGCGGAGCACAGCCTCCGGACGTGCAGGCTCAGTGGCCATGGCTCACGGGCCCAGCAGCTCCACAGCATGTGGGATCTTCCCGGACCGGGGCACGAACCTGTGTCCCCTGCATCGGCAGGCGGACTGTCAACCACTGCGCCACCAGGGAAGCCCCAAAGACACCTTTATATCTCTCCTCAGTTAGGAAATTCCAAGGGTTTGGGGAGCTGTGAGTCTGGAACCCTGGACGAAGACCCACTAATATATGAGAAATGGTCATTGGGATAACCAAATATATATTTCTTATAAATCACTATACTGCACATGGCTTTGCTGAATTTAATGGTAAACACTGTGTTGAAAGTGTCCCTCTCTTAAGGCTATACTATTTTGTATTCTCACCAAGAATGAAGGTGAGTGCCTGTTACCTCACAACCTTAACAACAAGTTGCATTTTCAAGCTTTTGGATTTTTACTGAGAGATAAATATAAAGTGGTCATTCATTATTTTAAAAAATATTTTGTTTTGTTTTAGTGTGTGTAGCTTAATTTTTTAATTAACTCTTTATTTTGAAATAATTATAGACACACAGAAAAGTTGCAACATAATAAAGTCAGTTTATATTTACCCTTCACCTTGCTATACCTAAGGTTAATATCATACGTAACACACAACGATGGTAAAATTACCAATACAAGGAAATTAACATTGGTATAGTATTATATTTTAAACAACTTCACTGAGATATCTTTTTTTTTTTTTTGCGGTACACGGGCCTCTCACTGTTGTGGCCTCTCCTGCTGTGGAGCACAGGCTCCGGACGCGCAGGCTCAGTGGCCGTGGCTCACGGGCCTAGCCGCTCTGTGGCATGTGGGATCTTCTTGGACCGGGGCACGAACCTGTGTCCCCTGCATCAGCAGGCGGACTCTCAACCACTGCGCCACCAGGGAAGCCCCTCTCTGAGATATCTTTGACATACAAAAAAATGTATATATTTAAGGGGTACAATTTGATGTTTTGATATATGTATACGTTGTAAGATAATAATAATCATCACCACAATCATAAAAGACTTATCCACCCCTCTACATAGTTACTGTGGGGTGTGTGTGTGTGTGTGTGTGTGTGTGTGTGTGTAGAAGATTTTAGATCTATCCTCTTAGCAAATTTAAAGTGGATAATATAGTATTGTTAACTGTGGTCACCATGCTGTACATTAGGTCTCCAGAACTCATTCATCTTGCATAACTGAAACTTTGTATCCTTTGGAGGTACAAAATAATTAAATAAATTATAGACTTAATTCAAATTTTATCAGTATTTCCATAAATGCCCCTAAATGCTTGTTTAATTTTCCCTTGTCTTATGTCTGAATCTGAACATAGTTTTGTATATTTAAATCCTAATTGCATTTGTTTCTCTTTTTCATAACTTCTTCCCATTTTCACTTCGGGTTTGGTCTTTCTATTTTGATTTTTAGGAGCTCTTTAAGTGTTAAGGATGTTAGCTCTTTTTATATGTTCTGTATTTTATTTTTACCACAGTTTGTCTTCTGCCTATTGTTTTCTAGGTTACGTTTTAATGAAATTGTTTTATTTTAATATAGTCAAATTATCAAATGTTTTAGTTTTCACTTTTAGTTTTTGAGTCATATTTAGGAAGAATTCTATCCTCTCTCAGTTGTTTTTTTTTTTTTTCTGTACGCGGGCCTCTCACTGTTGTGGCCTCTCCCGTTGCGGAGCACAGGCTCCGGACACGCAGGCTCAGCGGCCATGGCTCATGGGCCTAGCCGCTCTGCGGCATGTGGGATCTTCCTGGACCGGGGCATGAACCCGTGTCCCCTGCATTGGCAGGCGGACTCTCAACCACTGTGCCACCAGGGAAGCCCCTCTCTCAGGTTTTACTGAAATTTACTCATGGTTCCTGTTAACACTGGCATAGTTTCATTTTTAATATTTAAATCTTTGGGGCATTTGGAATTTATCATCTTGTAAGTAGCAAGGTGAGAATGTACATTTATCTTTTTTGTAATGGTTATACATCTGTCCCAACATAACTGCTTTAAAAATGCCATCTTTTCCCCACTGATTTGAGATGCTAATCTTCTAGTATATTAAATTTCTCTAAGATTTAAGTCTATTTCTAAACTTTGGATTTTGTCCTAGTTGGCCTATCGAAAAGTGCAGCAATCATATTTTTTTAAACTGTGCATTTTATTATATTTTTACAGTATGTTAAATATTTTATAGACTTAGTCTTTTTCCCTTTTTTACATGGTTTTCTTGGTTCCTCTTGTTTATTCTTTTTTTCTATGTTATTGTTTAAATTAATTTGTCTGGTACTGTGTTGGGGGCCATGGGGCATTGTATATTTAGGGGATTTTATTAATATTGTGTCTCATTTTTAAATTAAAAGTTAAAATCTCTATATATATTTTTTTGCCCTAGATGTGTTTTACATATTTTTGTCACTTTATGTTACATTTTCAAAGGGTGGAAATAAGGATCTAGGATATTTTTCTTGCAGATCATCCCTAAATAGGAATGTTAGAAATTGTATCACAGTGGTAATTCATGTATTCAATATTATACATCAAAAATGAATTGTGGCTTCTAGTTTCAGACCAAACATGTAAAGAGCTTGGAAGTCAGAACTCCCATTTTTATGATAAGAAAAAAACTGGACAATGATATCTTGGATGCATCAGAGAACTAGGTTACAGGGTAAACCAGCAACCCAACACCTAGAGAGATAAGTGCACCCAGAGAGATACAGCAGTAGAAGCTGTTGGAACCATAAACTGGTAGTAATACTTAAGTGGTAATTTTGGTGAATTCTGGGAGGTTGAGTGGAGACTAGTGTGAGGGTGAAAAACTGCTGGGAACCACAACCTTAGAGAGAACCCACATTTTTATGGGCTTTCCTTCCAGGAACCCCATCACGTGTCTATGGTGAAAGTCCAAGAAAGATCCCCTCTTGGCTCTGGGAGGGGGAAGGGAAGAGTAACCATTTAGAAACATGTTCAGAGCCTTCTCCATATCAGAGGTCTACTTTCCAGTAGAAAGGACTTCGCCCAATTCTTAAACTTTATCCAGATGAAGGAAGAGAACTCACTTCAGCCTTCCTGTCTTACTTAAGGGGTGGAAAAACAGGCATCTAGAATCAGGGCTTCAAATAAATCGATTTAGGAATGTTGCAGCCAGAGAAAGGCATAGGAGGCTGAAGGTAAAAAGGCTGGATTAACACCTGTGAAGGTCATACCTCCGAGACACAGGCACATCAAATGATTGAGATTTAATCAGAAGATCATAGAATGTTCTTCTTCCCCCCCCCGCCGACCTTACCACCACATCAACAGAGCTCAGGTATAATAAAAGTGGATTGTAGCTGAAAGAACTAAAATACAGACTCTATGGGCAGGGATACTTAGTGAAGCCCAAAGCCAAGTGAGGACATCAAAACAAGGACACTGGAAAAATTTCAATTCGAATATCCCATTGTCCCCTTGTGTGAGAAGTTGCATGTGCCTTTCTCCTCTACAGAATAAAAGCTCTTGGTGGGTAGAGACCACATTGTATCATCTTGGCATGGTCTGCTTTGGTAATGAACAGGTTGTCAGCAAGGTTTTTCAAGTGAAGACATGGGTAAACAAGCATGTTTTCATATTATGAGAATTTATAAGGGAATGACAAGAAATCCAGAGGCTTAAAATCTTTATTTTAATATATTTATTATTTCATTGAAAATACCCACTTACAAAAGTTGATATTTCTCCCACTTCACATTGTTTCCATTTACTATACATAAGTGGCTAAATCGGGGAGGCCAGTAATGATTAAGTATATATTATAGTTGTAGGCACTTCTGTTGGAAATTTCCACATAATTTTGTTTTTAATTTCATGAACATTTCACCCAGAGTCCTGGAGTGTTTTAGTGTTTTTATAATGAAATTCCCTCTCAACTCCACATGCTCCATATTCACTCACACCACTCTTTTTTTTTAAGTGTCTTATTTTTATTTTACTGAATTCAGAATGTGGCATTTACAGAAGAAATGACACAAGTGGTGCAGCCACCCAAGGACCAAGATGATAGTAAGCTGCGTTGCAAACCCCGATGTAAATTCCCACTAAATGAAAAAGCTGGGTTCCAATTCTTCATTAAAAGGTTTTGGTGGATATTTTCAGTAACCTTCAGATATAGATACCCAACCCCATGGCTAGCAGATGAGAGAGAAGAGACGGAAGAAAAACTTTAGAAACTCTGCAGAGAAGATGCCCCCTTTCTCCCTAACACTCGTGTTCCTCAAGCTGAGCGCGATCGTGCGCTGCGGGGGTTTGAAGAGGAACTGGGGGTGGGGGTGAGGAGTGATGTTTTCTGGCTGACTTGACCAGTCCCATATCCAGTCTGAGTTTTTCTTCAAGAGGCTTTCTCCGTCTCTTTGTCTCCATGTAATCTTCTTCCGACTGAGAGCTGTTTTTCTCATCAATATTAGTGTGTCTGCTTTGGAAGCTCCATTGGTATCTTGCGAGGTCTATGAGCGAGGTGGGCGGTCACAGAGAGAAGTCTTGGGGCTACTCCGTCCAGACTCATGCTGCACACCCAGCAGTATTTCTTCCACGTCGCCATTATAAACAGAAACAGAGTCTGGAACAACGCTGGCGTTCCCATTATTGCCAAAGTGTAATTCCACCCAAGAGCCATGCAACCACTCCTCCTGCAGTGCGGTTGGGTGGCTTACTCTGAGACACGGCACCTGGGCGAGGGTGCTGCGGGAGGCGAGACGGCGTCGGGGTCGAACTTTGTCTCCATGTAATCTTCTTCCGACTGAGAGCTGTTTTTCTCATCAATATTAGTGTGTCTGCTTTGGAAGCTCCATTGGTATCTTGCGAGGTCTATGAGCGAGGTGGGCGGTCACAGAGAGAAGTCTTGGGGCTACTCCGTCCAGACTCATGCTGCACACCCAGCAGTATTTCTTCCACGTCGCCATTATAAACAGAAACAGAGTCTGGAACAACGCTGGCGTTCCCATTATTGCCAAAGTGTAATTCCACCCAAGAGCCATGCAACCACTCCTCCTGCAGTGCGGTTGGGTGGCTTACTCTGAGACACGGCACCTGGGCGAGGGTGCTGCGGGAGGCGAGACGGCGTCGGGGTCGACGTGGGGTCAACGTCAGCGAAGGCGGCGGCGGGGTCGACGTGGGGTCAGCAGGCGCTCTGAGGCGGGAGTGCGAGCGGCGGTGGCGTCGGCGTCGGGCCAAGGAGCTGGAGGCCAGACTCACCACACACACACCGCTCTGTTTTGAAAGGTAATGGCAGCCACCGTTTAGGTAATGTGTTTACATTTCTTTTGTGGTCTTGACCGACCAAGCTGACGTTTAGCAGTGATTACCTCTGACCCGCGTTTACTTCTGCGATGAGGATCTCATCATTGCTCGCAACTGTGTAAAAGAAATGACCTCTGAGAAACAGTCTCAGTGAAAACCTTCTTTGGTCATAGTTGTCCTCTGCTCTTTGAATCTAGTAGCATTCATACCCATATTCCCTGAGCATCGGTCAGAAAAGGTGGTTGGTTTGGTTTATTTTGTTAAATACTGGAACACAGATGCTAAAATGAGGTATGTCTAGGATCTAGTGTTGATGGAAAAATTGGGAAGGAAACTAATAATAAACAAAATACCTCTGTATCTAGGGGGCGACAGAGAAAGTGAGACTGTCTTCAGAAATCCAACTTAAGATACTGCTTATTGGATTCCTAATGAAGGAAGGAGACCCTTAAATTCTAGGTGACCAGGTTTTAACCTTAGGATAGAACTAAAACTAGAAGTAATACGTATAATACATAAATTATGTATCTTGTATTTTCAGTCACTTTTTCGTAACGTGTTTAAATATGGTTCACGTGAAGTTCATAAACATGATTTAAATACCAGCATTTGACATTTTTCCTCCAGCTTTGTCCAAGTCCAAGAAACTGAGAGAAATAGTATTTCAAGTGACGTTAGTGTTCAGCTCACTGGAAAGTTAGGTTTTTGAACAAGGATGGTTCATCAGGCTTTTTCATTGACCGGATAAAATATTCTTTCAGGCCTTCTAAAGCCTTCGCTCTTTTTCTTTGCCCATCTCGCAAACTCGGGCTGTTAAGCACCTCGGTTGCCTTGACGCTGAGAATGAGGTGCTCTTGACGGCAGACACAGGGAGGAAGTGCCCTGGTTTTGAGCACAAAAGCTATATTCCTGTTTTATTATCAGTCTCTTTTAAGTTTGATTGTAGAAGTCCATCCTCTAGGGTCCAACCTACTGGGACTGTACTGTCAGACTTGGGCTCCTGGCAAAATGGGTATCAGACCTGAGACTAAAGTTTCCCTGTCACCTTGAGAGGCTCTCTTTCAGAGTGACCAGCTAACCTCCCTCTGAGCTGGCTCTTTATTTCACAACAGGGGTTTCTTTTGTGTTTTTGTCCTCCTTGATTAATCCATTAAGAGAGACAAATTCAAATTTGGATGAAATGACTAGCCCTTGAGTGTGTGTATTCTTTTTTCTAACCTTGAGTGTGTGGATTTTTTTAAAAATTATTTTTAAAACTTTTATTGTAATATAGTAGATGTACAATGTTGTGTTACTTCCTGGTGTACAGCAAAGTGAATCAGTTATACATATACATATATCCACTCTTTTTTTATATTCTTTTCCCATATAGGCCATTACAGAGTACTGAATAGAGTTCCCTGTGCTATACAACAGGTTCTTATAAGTTATCTATTTTATATATAGTAGTGTGTACATGTCAATCCCAATCTCCCAATTTATCCCTCCTCCCCTTATCCCCCGGTAACCGTAAGTTTGTTTTCTATATCTGTGACTGGGTCTTTTTAATAGCAAAATTATATTTGCTTAGAGCTTCTACTGCCTTTCCCAGAATAAATTCTTCATTTCCTTTCTTTTTTTTTTTTTTTTTTTTTAGTATATCTCTCCATCTATTTGTATCATCTTCTTCATTTCCTTTCTAACGTTACACCATCCCCCAGGGATTTCTTCTCCCACAGAGCTCCAAAATCTCCTATGGGTTACTCACACTTGCTCATGAGTCATGTGGTCTCATTAGTTGCTCTGCCCACCTCTGCAGAATCAGCGCTGCGATGAGCAAGTCAGAGACCAGGTGGTCCTGAAATGGCCTGGACTGAACCCTCTTGGCCCAGTGCTTTACTCACCACCATCGGTCTGATGCACCTGTCCAGATTTCTGCCTCATTCCTACTGGTGCAAATGTTCTCTCCTGAGGAAAAGCAGGAATCTCTTCCCATTATATCATGTTTAGCTCCACAGCAAAAGTCCTTTTACTTCAGCAGTTATGTTGGGAAAGGGCTAACCTAATTCATCGTTACTTCACTTGAATTCTTTCGGTGTTCATGAAAATTTACATAGTCATCAAGTGCATACACCTTAGCAAACTGTTTCCTATTGCTGCTGTACCAAATTACCACAGACTTAGTGGCTTAAATCAACACAAATTTATTCTTTTACAGTTCTGGAGGTCAGAAGTCCAGGATGTGTCTCACTGGTTAAAATTAGTGTCAAGAGCTTCTGGAAGCTCTAGGGATAAATACATTTTCTTGCTTTTTTCAGCTTCTAGAAGCTGCTCATGGTCCCCCTCCAAAGCCTGCAATGTCTGGTTGAGTTTTTCTCCCATGGTATCACTTTGACACTGACTTTTCTGCTTCCCTCTTTCATGTTTAAGGACCCTTGTGATTACATTGGTCCCACCTGAATAATCCATATTACTCTCCCTATTTTGAGGTCAGTTGCCTAGTAATTTTAATTCCTTCTTTTATCTTAATTCCTCTTTGCTATGTAACATAGTATACCCACAAGTTCTGGAGAACAGGGCCTGGATCTTTGAAAGGCCATTCTTCTGCCTACCACATATACATTCATAATAACTAAAGTCCAGAAAACAGGATGAGGGGAAAATTAAATCACCCTGATGGTTGAGAGTTTGGTTCAATGACAATACGTAATTTTGAAGGTAAATGTGATTTGAGTTCACATATATTTATTGTTCAAATAGTTTTCCTCTAGATCTCTCTGATGCCTAAATTTTAGAGTTCAGATCTTTAATAAAAATGTAAATGTGGAAAGAAGCAGATTTTTTGGCCTCCACAATCCATTCATGTCCTTCACCTCCTCACTTCTGGTAAAAAAAAAAAAAAAAAAAAAAAGGGGTTTTTTAAATAAAATGACATA
>NW_020172492.1:4092438-4127635 GCF_003031525.2 Neophocaena asiaeorientalis asiaeorientalis
TTCTCCTTCCCCCCCCCCCTTCTGGAAAAAAAAAAAAAAAAAAAAAAAAGTGGTTCTTTCAATATAATGACATATTATTTTCTAAGTCACAGTGAAAATGAATGGTAAATACTCTGAAATTGAAAATATAAATAATTTTCCCTTTAGTAGCAAGCCTTCCAAACAGTGTTTTCCAAGTATTTTGAACACAAAGATTTTTTTATTATATCAATATAATCTGACACAAGCTAGTTGTGTTAACTTTCAGCATCTGTGGATTGAGAAATATAACAAAAACTACTGTGACTCTACTAATGTTTAAAATAAGTATGCACATTATTCTTTATGACACACAGGTATGTTTCTGACAATGGCACATATAAGCGTATGATATTCTACGTATTTATTTTATATATACGGCTTTGTACACATAGATAATCAGTTCACAGGCCCCTTGTAGTAACTCTGCACTTCAGAAATCTATGTTAAACCCAGATTGCAAACTATTTCCTAAAAGTCAAAAAACGTCTCAAATCTATCTTCTTAATCTCCATCAAGAACACAATTTTTTTTTCAAATATTTCAGAGCACTGCAAAATGCAGTTACCTCACTTTTGAACAAACAACTTAAAAAGAGTCTACAAGGAAACGTGTTGAAAATTCTGAAACAGAAATGTGCAAATCAATAGATTTTTTATCCCTGTCTCTAGTAGTTGTCTAGTATAAAACATGTAATTTAAAGTCACTTAATTTACAGAATTGATATGCTCATTAAATACTACTTGATAATTTAACCCACAGTCTCTCAGAACAGATTCTAAGAACTCTTGAGCCAAATGCATATTCAAATTTTACTTCTGATTGAAGACTTTAAGAAATAGGATGCCTGTATATGATAAACCCAGTTTCATACAAGTGAAGAATATTTTGTAGGAATTTATAGTAATATTAAGCTCTCTACCTAAAACCTGAAGTACATTGTTTCATTGAGTAGTTGTCTGTGCTGAAGAGATCACTGTGTTTTATGGAAACATAATTGGAAAATAACTTTTAGAAAAATAAAAAGAAAACATTTGATGAGATACATAAATACTATTTACTAGAACATTTATTAGAAAAAAAAGAGAAGTTTAAAATTTTAAACAATCATTACATTTAAAAAAATTCCCTGTTTGCTTATTGAGAATTATTAGAATAATGTGGAGAATAAATCACATACCTAAAATAATGGCTTAAATGAGATTGTGGAAAATTTAGGTTAGTAAAATGAAAAGGGCAGTGTTAAATTATATGGTTTGGCTAACAAAATAAATCTCTTCATCTTGTCCCATTCATTTTATTAGATAATGTTTTTAGAAGTTTTATCTCTCAGTTAAGCTTTGGCCAAGGACTCCTAAATTTTTAAATAGTTCCCCAAGTTTACTTAGATGATGCATTTAAAGTTGTTTTTAATGGAATATATATTGGATGTTTACTGCAGTCTTTTCTGTTCAGTTGACTGGGGTATGAATTTACTCTAAAATAATTCTTGATCTGGATTTAAGATTATCAGGAGCCTATCAATGCAGAAATGACATTAAGAATTTATAATTCCATGCTAGTTAAAATTTCCTCAAATCTGATGGAGAAGAGGGATTATATAAGAGCAAATTGCTGGCATATTTCCATTGCTAAAGGCTAAGGACACAGAACTTTTACAGATTCAAAAGGTTATAAACTTTAGTTTATGTGCCCTTTATAGCCACTGTTGACAGGAAACAGGATGAACACAGTGTGAAATGTGACTTGCAGAGTCACTTGAGGCTGGTTCTCTGAAATTTACCAAGTCTACTGCCATTAACAGCCTGTGTAAGTAGGACCCTAGACAGTGTATTTTGGTTTTATTTACATAGCTAAAGAATGTATTAAGAATTAATCGTTTATCATTCACTTTTTATAAATAATCTTTGACTCTTTTCTCATAAGAATATTAATTTCTAAAAACTGGTACTACCTAGGCTGAGCATATTATTTTCATGGGGTGTTAAATAAATTTTTAAAGTAAATTTCTGGTACATAAGGAAATCTACATTGGTAAGTTAGAAATCATATGATATTTAGGAATGCTGTGATGGAAATATTTTTTTTTACTGTTGCTTTTGTAAATGATATTGTTGGAGAGAGACTTTTAAGCTCTTCCTTCGAAAACTAGGTATAGATAAGAACATGGGTTAGCATAGATTAGATACCAAGGTCTGTAACAAAATGATAACAAATCGTGTTTTCTATTGGTTAGATGTTACTGTTTGATTTTTTTGTGTGTGTGTGTGGTACGAGGGCCTCTCACTGTTGTGCCTCTCCCGTTGCGGAGCACAGGCTCCGGACGCGCAGGCTCAGCCGCCGTGGCTCACGGGCCTAGCCGCTCCGCAGCACGTGGGATCTTCCCGGACTGGGGCACGAACCCGTGTCCCCTGCATCGGCAGGTGGACTCTCAACCACTGCGCCACCAGGGAAGCCCTACTGTTTGATATTTAATTCAAAAGAAGCAATGATGGGTAGCTGTAAAGAACATAGATTATAGTCTAAATCTGTTCTGGGCTCACTCATTGCTAGCTGTGTCACTGCAGGTCAGTCAGTTCGCCTCACTCTGCTTCAGTTTGCTCATTTTATAAATGATGGTAATAATAGTACATACCTCAAGAGGTTGTCTTGAGGATTAAATGGGTTAATACAGGTAAAGCACTTAAAACATTTCCTGACATCTTCTAAGTGTTTTTTGAAAAATAAGGTATTTACTCATTTATTATTATAAGTGCCTGTACATACCAGGCCCTGTGCTGGAGTCTCGAAGGGAAGTACGTTTTGGCCCCTGTTCTCAAAGAGCTTATGAGTCTTACACAGGTCATCTCCATGTAATGTGTTCAGGTTTATATGTGAAATACATGTTGGTTGCTATGACAGAAGCTTGACTCTGAGTTTTTCAAACAGAATATCTGAGCTGCTTCTTGAAAATAAGAAATTGTGCAAGTGAAGAAGCTGGGGAAGGGCATTTCGTTTAGAAAATAGCATGAAAGCAGACACAGAATGGTGAAATAAAATGAATATGCAGGGAGCTTCTACTAATTCAGTATCAGAAAGCTTAAATCGCAGGGGCGTACGCATCTGGATGTCCCTCTCCCCCTGCTTTGGTTTATTCAAAAGGAATCAAATGTTTTTACGTTGGTCATAGATTCTGCAGATCAGCACAGTGCTTACCACTCCTTTTAAGTTAAGCAGACCTGGGAACAAGGACTTGAGAACAAGTATTTTACTTGAGAAATGATCCCAGGAAGCACAAATGAAAAAGTGCTGAAAAAGAAACAGAAAGAAAGAAATGCAAATGAGATGTGTGTTAATAAGTGGGTTTCTGTTTTGGGCAACTGGGCCTCAGTCCTACTGGTGATCCTCTGAGAAAACACGTAGAACATATTTCTGAATTGTTCCAGGGGAAGATGGACAGACTGGGGTGTTTATTCACCCACTTTCACCCCTGCACACATACCATTGGTTGAAGGTTTCACCTTGAAGCAGTCACTCCCCTGATCTACAGTTGCTCCTGCCTTTAGTCAGCAGGCTCTTGTGGGGCTAGAATTAGCTCTCATGCAGTGAAGGAGAGAGATGCAATGTTTAGAGTAGAATGCTATCAACATACCAAAAACTGTCTTCTACAGCCGCAGGTGCATTCAGAGGGAGACTTAGAAGTTAGGGAGGAGGGAGCGACCGAGGGCACAGATTCAGGTGAGCTGTCAGGCCTCCGAAGACCTGATTCTGTGGCCCCTGGTAAGAAGAATGAGGTAGGGGCTGACTGGAGACTTGAGATAAGGCTGGAGAAATAGGGAGAGGAAAAATCATTCAGCACCTCACAGACCAGGTAATGCTGGCAATTTATCTTTTATTATTAAGTCCTTTAAAATGGTTTTCATAGAATGTGAAATATTTCAGTTTGCATTTTGGATCATTGTCTTAGACTGTAAACATTATCCTTAACTGGAAAATAACATAAATTTAGCTAGTTTGTTGAACATGGTTTAAAAATGGGTCTTGGCCCACACATGGAGATCTGGGACTTAGCAAGAGAAAAATCAATTAGATTCTGTAGTATAATTTAATTCAAACTAAACTTACTTTTGAACATGTTTTAAATTGGTGAAAGACTAAGTAAATCACAGTATTTTTTATAGTATAAGTATAGAGTAAAATGTACGTATTTTTACATATTTACAGAATTTTATCAGTCTCTATAATGATGTCACATACTGGATAAGAATGTAAAGGCGCATCACCATATTAAGGAATGTTACGCATAATAAACTGATGAATGCAAGCAATTTACCTTTTAAATTTTATTATGACCGTATGCTATTCTATTTATGTTTTTCCAGCTTTATTGAAATAAAATTGACATATAACATTGTGTAAGTGTAAGATGTACAACGTATTGATGTAACACACTTATATACCATGAAATGAATACCACTGTTGGATTAACTAACATTTCCAGCACCTCATAAAATTACCATTTCTTTTCTGTGGTAAGAACATTTAAGATCTACTGTCTTGGCAACTTTCAAGTGTATAATACAGTATTGTTAACTATAATCACCCTGTTGTATGTTAGATACCCACAACTTATTCATCTTATAACTGAATGTTTGTACCATTTGACCAACACCTCTCCAATTCTCCAACCCCCTAGCCCTTGCTAACCACCATTCTACTCTGTTTCTATGAGGTTAGCTTTTTTTAGATTCCACATATAAGTGATATCATACAGTATTTGTCTTTCTCTGTGTAACTTGTCTCACTTAGCATAATGCCTTCAGGGTCCATCCATGTTGTTGCAAACAGCACGATTTCCTTCTTTCTCGTGGTTGAATAATATTCCATTTTTCCATATTATCTTTGGAATAATATTTCAAAGATACGCTACGTCTTCTTTCTCCATTCATCCATTGACAGACACTGCTGTTGTTTCCATATCTTTGCTGTTGTGAGTAACGCTGCAGTGAACATAGGAGTGCAGCTATTTCTTCAAGATACTGATTTTGTTTTCTTTGGCTATATACCCAGAAGTGGAATTACTGGATCATAACCATATGCTATTTTAGGTTTAAGTATTAGGATCAGACAGTTCCATGATATTCATTCTAGGTGTATTACTGTTTGTCTCCACTTAGTGGGCACACTCCTGAGAAATGAGTGAGAGAATATAAATTCCTTATTTCTAGATAGTATAGCATCAGTTACAGAGTTTAATATTGATTTATGCTAACAGTTTTGTAGAATTAATGAATAATTGCTTTGAAAATGATTTTTAAATGAAGGAATAATTTGTAGAGTATGACCAAGTTACTTTAATTCAGTATTCTGAACTTCTGTTGACAATCCCTTTAACAACATTATATTGTGACTATTTCATGAAAGTTCTGATAATGCTTTGTGATCTTAAATGCAAATCCTTTGACAGAGATCACTTTCTCTGTATTCCCCATCAGCATTTTTTAACATGCACATTAACCACATTGAATAATTTTGTAGGGTGGAGATAATTTCCATGGGGAATTCATACATAAATCAATTAGACCGAGGCTGAACATGTTTGCTAAAATATGTTTAGCTATATCAGAATGGTTATCTATTTGATTATATTATGTTTAATATCTAAAATAGCTGTTGTTGACTTCCTAGAAAATGTGTTAGTACACTTAAATGTGCATGTGCGGTGTGTGTACACGTATGCTTTTGGAGTACTTGGTAAGGTGTATATCTACAGAGAGATACACACTATTATTACTTTGGAAGATACTTCACTTTTTGGCTACTTCTCATAGTTTTAAAAAATTCCAAGTAGATATTATTTTCACTGATTAATTCTTGAGAGCCAGCTAAATATTAGACTTTGTGCATGAAAGACATTTTCTAAATTCCTATAATGTGGAGGAAGAAGCTGCTGAGTTTGCCAATGTAGAGACACTCCATGTTGTTAAGGTGTAGAATGGAGAACTGCCAAAATGTCAGGACCCAGGTAGCTTAGCATGGTCTTGGATGTAGTTTTTACGGGAAGGAAAAGGAGCTTCCTTATAAAGATTCCTTTTTCAGGAATCTCAGGGCAGTTAACCACATAGGCAAAGTTCAAGTATAGTTTCTTTACACATATAAAATAATGTAAAGGCCTTTGTTACACAAACAGCACACAGATACAAGTACAGATTGCAATGGCAGTGTGTTATGTGACATTTAAAAAAAAGGAATCTCACTAAGCTGTAGTGTTTCCGAGGCATATAATTTATCATCTGAACAGTGCTACCCTGATGACAAACAAAAGCATCTTACCTACCTTAAATTGTTCGAGTAATTGTTCAAGTATTGTTTTTTTAAACAATACAACTGCTTGTCTATACTTTGTCATTGTTGAACAAGTTAAAACTTGTTATGGAGCAGAATTTTTCTATAATATATTCCTTAGTGTTTACATTTAGATTCAAAGAGGAAAGCTACTGCACAACCAATGATTCTATTCCACTCGGTTTCCTCTGACTCGTTCAGGCTTTCTTAATTATTTTTGCAAGAGGCCTTACTGGTTTTAGTCTGATATTCTAGTAGAAGTAATTTGTACTTTGAGTGGGAAGTTGGGAGCCTATGAAGATTTCACTTGTGTGTATTCTGTGTCTACTTTCACGCCAATCAATATTTATAGAGCTTGCTTTGTTCTGTTCATCTTCCTGCAGTAAAACCATCCAAACCGTTCAGAAAAGTCCTTTTATCCATTAAATGTTCAAGATGTATCTCACCTATCTTCTAATTGATTATATGAAATATACTCTATATATACACCTTTATCCATATACTTTTTTTCTATAATTCCTGACACCCAGGATTATCTTTTTCTCAGAGCAGGGTGCCACCATGTTACCTTCTAGCCATGGCCCAATCCATCTGGGAGAGCAGAAGGGAGCATCTGGGATGGTTGGAAAAGGAAAACAGGGACTCTTGTTAGCATATTCACATACCAAAGTTAACACTAAATGATAGACCATCTTGGATGTGTTGAGATGTGTTTACCTTGTAGTTGTTACATTTCAAGGTTGCACAGGGAAGAGATCATCTTTGTTCTTTCCTCTCCCACCTGGAATTTTTAAAGCTCTTTGTACCCTTCCAGTACCTGATGGGACCTAACTGATCTAGGCCTGAGGCTGAGAAACAGAACAAGTCAGATCCTGGGGGAAGGTGAGAGGAATTAAGAGACTTAGGGTATCCTGAAAATGGAAAGTTGAGAGAGGGAGAGACATACCCTGGGTTCTCTTTTACATCAGTTGAAAAGACAGATAAAAAAAAAAAAACTGATAGGCAGGGCTTCCCTGGTGGCGCAGTGGTTGAGAGTCCACCTGCCGATGCAGGGGACACGGGTTCGTGCCCCGGTCCGGGAAGATCCCACATGCCGCGGAGCGGCTGGGCCCGTGAGCCGTGGCCGCTGGGCCTGCGCGTCTGGAGCCTGTGCTCCGCAACGGGAGAGGCCACAGCAGTGAGAGGCCCGTGTACCACAAAAAAAAAAAAAAAAACTGATAGGCAAAGATTTATACATGTGGCATATGTGTATATTATTTAAAAAAAATAGAGATCAAGGAGATGTTGCATCTGTTGTGCATCAATGATATGCCAGTCATTTTGCATATATTTTCACATTTAATCTTCAAATAAATTTGAAAGAAAAGCACTACAGTCAGCTCCAGTTTGCAGATTGAGCAGTGGTCTGAGAGAGGTTATGTAACGCACCCTATGTGGGCTCCTCACTAAAGGAGTGAGAATTCCCACACCAGTCTCTCCAGCTTAACTAATTGCTTGAATTCAAACTCTTAGAAAGAAATTTTTTGGTAGATAAACTTATTAAAATTTTCTTATGTTATAAAAGTGTTATTTTCCTAAAGGCAATAATTTTTTCTTCCTTTCCCCCAAATCCCAGTCCATTCAGATCTGTTTTATTTGTACCAATGAAATTACCAGTATGATTTTGCTAGACTAGCATGTTTAAATGCAAGTTAAATGACTTGGAATTAAAAGATATTCATGAACACTTCCTGAGGTATTTTAAAATTGCATAAACTTTCAGTTCTTTATGGATTTGTGAGAAGGTATCATATTCACCAAGCTGTGCTGTTTTAGGAAAACAAAAATCTCTTCCCTTTCACCTTCTGCTCACATTAAAAAAAAAAAAAAAAAGAGGCAGCACTCCTTAAAGACTACCATTGTCAGGTTGTGTCCTGCCTTTACAAAGATTTTGTGAAAAATGCTGAAGTAGGCAAGAATGATACTTGGGCAAATCCTATATGTAATGAATTGTTCAGTTGCTTCTTACCCACAAAGATCCAAGGGCTGCTTCTAATTGCCATCTTCTGATGGTCACAAATCCTGACATAGAAAAAGTCATGCTCAAATAACCCATCCAATTCAAGAAATTCTACTTTATTTCTTGATTTGTTATTTAAATCTTACGTAAAAGAGTTTTTTTTATAGCAGGAATTAATTAAAGCAAAGTTAATCAAAACAAACCTAATTCAAAACAAAGTTAATCATAAATGTGCACACAGCTTTGATACTTGTCTGTATACAAATCTTAAGCAATAACATTTACTTTCCCAGACAACCGAACTTTCCTTTTTCAAACTAAACTTCCCAGTCTCTTTCAAACTAATACTCACTTTAGTCAGTACCCAAATAGGCATTTTGCTCTATTTGTAACATGTGTATATTCGACATCAAATGAATTAGTCTTTTGGGGTTGGTGGTGTGACTTTTTCAAACTCATCCCAGAACAATAAAGATTCCAAGTTATACTATAAGCAGGATCAGCTATGAAATTAGTGGAGCCCAGTGCAAAATAAAATTAAGTGTTTTGTGTTAAAAAATTATTAAGAATTTCAAGACGGCAACATCAGACCATTAAACCAAGTGTGAGGACCTTCTCAGCACTGGACCCTGTGTGACTACACAAGTCACACACCCAGGGAACCAGTTCTGGCTGTGAAATTTCATCTAATTGTCACCATGCTCTTTCCTGGTAATAGTCTAGATTCCAGGTACCCTATAGATAGTCATATTGAAAAAAAAATGGTGGATATACTATTTCTGTTAAGTAGATAAAAACAGGATTTTAAAAACTTTTTTTTTGGATTTTGAGGACATCTATGAAACATACTTCACAGTAAGTAAACTCTCTCAGAATTGGTAGTATGAAGAACTAAGACAAACGTTATGATCTGTCAAACTTATTTTGAGCTTTAACACTTGAAAGAAATGACTAGGTGCTGAATGCCTTTAGGAAAATGTCTTCTTTTTTGTCATTATACTAACGAATCTTTCTAGGATTCTCTACAAAATGAGTATCTCACTTTCTTATAGCTCAGGCTGGCCACATGGATATTCTTTTCTATCAGAGTATACCTGACGCCTGCAATGAGGGTTATTACTCTATCTTGAGTTGCCCCTCTTATCTGGCGTATCTCAGTGTATATTTTTCATATGCAAAAATCATATGACTAGATCATTTGAATAATTTATTCCAAACTAGTGTGGTTCTTGGTATGTGATTACTTCTATTACATAATTAATAAATTTAATCTAAAGCAAAATAGAAAATTCAGACATGAAAAGTGAATAAATTACCCATATATTTTCCACTTCTAGTTACCAAGTTTTAATATTGGAATATGCTCCATTTTTTTCCTCTAGCATTTAAAAAAGGAGAGTATACGATATATGTTTCTGTAAATGTTTCCTATTAACAATGTACCAGAGACATCTTTTTAGGCCAGTAAATATAGTTTTATATCATTTTTAATATTTATATTGCAGTCTGTTATGTAATTGTAGTAGAATTCATACACCTCACCTCTTTTGCTGGAGAGTAGGGATCATGATCCTTTCTTTTCCAAGTCTTTTTTTCTCAGGCTTTCTGATCAGGGTGCCATTATATCTTATCATCCAGCTCTAGCATGGCCTTTTCAACCATCATTTAGTTTGTTAGAAAGTGGTCGCATTATTTTTTAACTTCACTTTCTTTTTGGATATAATGCCATTTCTCCCTCTTGGCTCTTGGCTCAACTGTGACTCAGTCCTGCCAGACTCCTGTTCCTTGTCACTGGCCCTGTGGGCAGGTTCCAATCTGGTGTATGCTGACTTCGTGAAGGGGGTCTTGTTACCTAAGGGGTCATATTGCTGCTGCACATAATATTAGTATTTTTATGAAAATCTAAATACACAATCATTTTTTATTTAGTGTTACCTATTCTTTCATGCTCTAGCCCATCAGTAGCTGTCATTACATACATCCCTGCTGCTTCTCATTTGTGGACTTCTATGTAGATTGTCAGTGTAGATGAGTTCAATTAACATTGCTGCCTGCTATGAGGAGAATTTGCCCCATGCCTTCAGATTTGGAGTTTCTGCTCGAAATCACTGTTTCCTATTTTGTCCACAGCTTCTGAACTTGTCCAGTTCATCTATCTAACCATCAGTCACAAAAGTCTCTGTTTGTGGCTCCAAGTCAGCTGCTCTGGATGATCTCTTTGCAAAGCCCTCAGTAAGCCCTATCGTGATTTGTATGTATGCTATGTGGTCTATATTTCATGGTATTCCACCCCAACATACCCTCAGTGAGCCAAACTCACTGTTATTTTTATATGGCAGATGATTGCCTATCAATTTTCTGTCACTTTGTGGTATTTCTCAGGTCTGTGCAAAATGAATTTTGTACATGCAACAAAGTATACCATGCAAAATACACTCTCAGATTTGATAAAACTACAAACAGAAATTGTTATGTAATAAGTAAAAAACTCATGTTGATAAAGACATTCTTCTTTAATAAATACCTTACATGTAATGCTTAAAATTTTTTTTAACATTAGTAAAAGTTTCGTCCTTAAATTTTTACAAAATTTTGCTATAATATATCAAAAAGAAGTGCCTCCCACTTCCTCACCTCATTGATCCAAATCATTTCACTACTAATTCATTCATTAATTCATTTAACAATTTTCCAGCATGGCTCTTTTCTATAGATACATTATAAAACCATACAATAATGTATTTGTTTGATAAGTATTTATTCAGTTTCTACTTATAAGGCACCATTCTCTGTCCTTGGTATATATCAGTGGAAAAAATGGCAGACCAAAAACCCCTCCTTATGTTAAAGAAGAAGAGAAATGGGAAGTAAACACATAAATAATTTTAGATAATGAAAACTGTTAAGGAATTTAATCAGGGAGATGGGGCACTTGATCTCAGATAGGCAGGGAATGCATTTTGTAAAAAGTGATATTTAAGCCCAGAAGAAACCAGCCATGCACAGGTCTAGAGAAAAGCACCTAGGCAGAGGGGACAGCAAGTGTAAAGGCCCAGTGAGCATGGCAGGTCATTAGCTGAGAGTAAGGTACAGGGAGGAAGTAATGTGACATTTTAACACTAAGTGAAAAAAAGCTTAATAAATAAACTCATGCTATGAATCAAGATAGAGATGTGGATGACAGGGTGGGGTCAAGTAGAAAACACAGATCTTTGGGGTTGATAAGGCTAAGAAATTGAGAAACCAGAATATTGGGCACATCATCTTCATGGATACTATATTCTGTAAGAATGGTGACAAGGGCATTGGTAGAGAGATGAATCAGAATTATATCTGACTGTTAAACTAGAGATCCCAAGGCTTCCACTTACATCTCACAGGCAGAACATAGTCATGTTGCTGCAGTACAGAACAACGGAGTTCTTGTACTAAGAAGGAAGGGGAGCACAGTGTTTGGGAGGTTATGAAAAGTCCTTGTCTCATTGTCTTTACTATTAAGTATGAAACTTCAGAAGAGTCTTCTACACATTTATCTTTAGGCCTAAGGAAAAAGAAGTACTGGTTTGTGTCTTAATATAGTTTTCTTTCTACTTAAGAGCTAATGACTGAAATGTAGTAAACGGCACAATACCTGTTTGATAAATAAATGAATCAATGAAAAAATAACTAGATGATTATTACTTATCAAGCATAAAAAATCTTTTTGTTTGTTTGTTTGTTTTTTCAAGATAATGGTTTTATTTCCTTTGGAAACCCAAATATCTAGAAGTGGGAGTGCTGGATTATATGATAGTTCTACTTAAAAATTTTTGAGGAACCTGCATACTGTTTTCTATAGTGGTTGTAACAGTTTACATTCCATACTAAAAGTGTACAAGGGTTCCCTTTCTTTTTCTTTCTTTCTTTTTAAAAAAATTTTTTTTATTGGAGTATAGTTGCTTTACACTGCTGTGTCAAGCACCACCCCCTTTCCCCCTTGGTATCCATATGTTTGTTTCTCTATGTCTGTGTTTCTATCTCTGCTTTGCAAATAAGACCATCTATACCATTTTTCTAGATTCCACATATATGTGTTAGTGTACGATATTTGTTTTTCTCTTTCTGACTTACTTTACTTTGTATGACAGTCTCTAGGTTCATCCATGTCTCTGCAAATAACACAGTTTCATTCCTTTTTATGGCTGAGTAATATTCCACTGCGTATATGTACCACATCTTTATGCGTTCCTCTGTTGATGGACATTTAGGCTGTGAAGCATAAAAAAATCTTTACTTCAAACTTCCAGTACTCTGGCAATTCATATTACAGTGTTTCTACTCAGTCCACATACACAGAAGATAGCTTGGTGCAGTGGACAGAGCATAGACAAACTAGGTTAAATGCTAGCTCTGTTACTAACCCCCTGTATGACCAAGGGGATGTTCTTCAACCTCAGAGAGGTTGAGTTTCCTTTCCTTCCATATTCCAGATCTGTGCTTTACACCCAAACTAATATGTAAGATCAATAAAAAACCTAAAATGTTGCTTTCTCCCATCACTGGTTTTGAAGCTGTGTTATAGATATCTCAAATATTTGTTTCCTTCAAGGTAGTGGATAGTGATTTCTACACATTTTTCTAGCTGTAGCCTATGTGGGAGCCAACAATTGGATGACTTAATATTCTCAGAAATATGGCAGGATTGCAGTTCATTGCCTTCTGTGGTTCAGCAGAGCCATGAGGCTAGTTGTAGTCAGTGGGTTATCAGAAGTCAGCTATGGGCTGGGTATTGAGTGGCAGGGTAAGACCCTCAAAAATTCTCTACTGAGAATTTTTTTTTTCTTCTTATAATATGTGACAGAAATCTCAGATGGCCCTCAAAATTCCTCCTTAGTGTACCTTCCATATATAACCCTCTTTCCCTTGAAGTGGACAAAATTTGTGAACAAGATATCATTCCTGTCATTAGGTTACATTATATGTCAAAGTTGTAAGGATTTTGCAGCTGTAATTAAGGTCCCTAATCAGTTGGTTTTGAATTACTCAAATTATTCTGCATGGGTTTGATAATCATTTGATTCCTTAAAAGAGGAATTCTCCTGCTCACCTACTGAAGTGAGCTGCCAAGTTGTCTGTAAGAGGGGCATGTGGCAAAGGACTATGAGTGGTGTTTAGGACCTGAGATCAGACCCTGGCTAGCAGTCATCAGGCAAAAGGAGACCTCTGTCATACATCCACAAAGAGCTGAATTCTGCAGACAACCATGTGATTTTGGAAGAGTATCGTGAGTTCTGTAAGCAATGTAGGCCAGCTAACACCAAGATTGCCATCTTGTGATACCCCAAGCAAAAGACCAACCTAAATTGTACCCAGGCCCTGACCCACAATAACTATGCGATAATAAATGATAAATGTGCATTGTTTTAAGTGATGCTTTACACCATTGAGTTTGTGGTGGTTTTTTTTTTTTTTTTTGCAGTACACGGGCCTCTCACTGTTGTGGCCTCTCCCATTGCGGAGCACAGGCTCTGGACGCGCAGGCTCAGCGGTCATGGCTCATGGGCCCAGCCGCTCCGCGGCATGTGGGATTTTCCCAGATCAGGGCACGAACCCGTGTCCCCTGCATCGGCAGGCGGACTCTCAACCACTGCGCCACCAGGGAAGCCCTGTGGTGGTTATTTTACAAAGGAATAGAAAACCAGTATATAAGGAATGATACATAAACATCAATATTTAAGAGGTTTCCCTGGCAAATTAGTTCCCTGCATGAAGATTATGTGTAAAGGTCTGTTGCCAAATTACTATGTACGTACAAGGAGAGCAAAAACTAAAACTTTTTTTTTAAAGTATTGAGATTTATAAGTTCCCTTCCCTTCCCCTCCCTTCCCTTCCCTTTTCTTCCATAGCCTAAACTAGCCTGTCTTCACTGATACAAATTTGGCACCAGAAGTCAAATGCAATAATAACCAAACAATGCATTTTACATTGCTTTAAGAAGTTTTCTTACGAGTAAACTATTATTAGAGACTAGAAGGAGAGTCATCCTTGTTAGGTAGTGGAGAAACACATGATAAAACTGTCAAATGTCATCATTTGCAATGTAGATAATTTATCTTCTGACCTTGTAACTTTAAGGAAAGTGTTTGGGAAATAGGATGTTAGTAATGTGTGTTGGTTACTGTTGGCTGAGTTTGGAAAATGAAAAGATGAATAGATGAAGAGATGGATCCAGAAATTATTGGCCAGCTTAGAAGCAGAAATGAAAGAGCCTGGAGAGACTCCAAAAATGTGAGAAATTGTACAATTGGAAAAAACAATTTCTTCTCAGTCCTGACCAGTAGGAGATAATTTTGGGAAATTTCTTGAATAAGGGTTGATTAAAATTCAGCCATGCAGCAGGAATGCAGTCAGAGGTTTGACCATTGTTAAAACCTCTTGATGAGTTAAGGTTACAGGATAACAGGAGAGAAGATATCTTTGGAGGCAGAGCTAAGGATCAAAGAGGTCAAAGACCAACACTTCCTGAGCATGGAACCAGGGCCTAATTGAGATACATTTACCACAGCCAGTATGGGGTCTTCTTGTAGCTGAAATGCCCACGGGATTTCAGAATTGCTGCGGACCAATGACATCTGTGTACTTTCCTTTCTTCCCATTTGTGAATGGGAGTGCTTATTTTGATTGTCCTGTTTTTGTTCAACCACTGCAGATTTTTTGGAGGTCGAGCACACAATTTTCTGATAGATCTATGCATCAAGAAAGGGTCCTATCTAGACCTGCTGTAGTGCCTACTGCTCATCACTTAGAGATCATGGACTTTGAAGTTTGGGTCTTGACTTTATGGGACTTTGGAGTTATTTCCTTTTGGGAGTGGGGAAGATGTCTATGGACTTGGAAGTGAAAGTAGCTGATCAGAGAGTGGACTGTCTAATATTAATTACATTCACTAAATATTTCTGACTCTCTGCATTCCAGGCCTATGGTAGTATTATATTTACTAAGTCACTGTTGTTGGATGCAGTCAAATGACTAGTTATGGCCAGTGAGCTATGGGCCAGTGAGCTAGGACTGAGTGTTTAATTGATGGTTCAACAACTTCAGAACTCTCTGTATCCTCCCAGATTTAGACATAGTTATGGTGTACTTCTGTTCTCAATAGCAATTGGAAACTTCTAAAAGGAGAGATCACAAATAAACCAACAAATTCTAATTGGAGATGATGGACTATGAATTTAGAGATAGGGAGAGAGATTGGGAATGAGAAAGAACAAAGAAAATAAAACAAGAAATCGTGAAAAAAATATTGAATTCACATGGTGGTTGGGGAGGACAAGTGAGCAGTGGTCAGGCAGTATTTCCAGATACTGGGACCAGTTGTGATGAGGGTGGCTCTATTGGTATGGGACCTAGAGTGACTGTGATGAGCTGAGTCCCATATTGTGCCCCTCGATAAACATGTAATTGAAGCTAAAAAATGTATCATTTTAGGTTTCAATCACTGAGATTTGGGAGTTAACTTATTACCACAACTTAACCTTACCTATCCTGCATGACACAAAAAGGAAGCCCTAATTACTTATTCAAATACATCTTATAGGGAAGTTAGAATCCTTCAAAATTCAGAATGGAATTTTGATATTTAATTTTAAATTTGTTTTCACAAGAAATTATTATCATCCTGTTAAAAGTTCTACAGTGAAATACCTCTTAAATATTATTACATTTAAATGAAAGGGAAGTTGGTAGTGCTGGAATTAACATAGAAACTGCTTGTTGATGTAAGTGATTCTATTTATAATGTTAAGAAAGATTAGCTTAAATATTCTATTTTACCTGCAATGTAAGTTGAAGTGCTGAAAGTTAAAATTACATGTTTTGAATGAATTTACCTGTGAATTAAGTCTACTACTCATAGGAAATGTTTCAGTAATTTATCAAAATCACATGAATATCCATTGTAAGTTTACTTCTACTAAAAACCTTAATTGTGCCAACACTTTTATGATGATATAATTGTGATGAAGAACCAACATAGCATCATTTTATTTGTCACCAGAGAAAACCTATGTTTGTCTCATCAAGAAATTCCAAGGCAAAAATAAATTTTAGAATCTTTATATAAAGGAAAGATCATGATAATTGAGTTGAAATAAATCATCTTGCAAAAAATAGCATTTTCCTCAGTTAAATCCTTATAAAAATCATATTTTGGTGATTTGATTTTTAAATAAGTGTATATTTTAAAACTACATATAACATTTATTATGATATATTAATATAGTGTGTTAGTATATACTATATTAATATAATGTACTATATATTAATATATATTGGCTTTGTTATAATTAATATTATAATAAGTTTTATACTAATATTGATATAATATTAAGTTAATATAACATTTATTATATTGCAACTTACAAATAATGAGGTTCCCTAAATAAGGGACTTTATTTGCAAGAACTGTCTGTCATTTTCTGGCTTAGTGACCTTGAGAAGTTAACCTCTTTTTCTTCTTTAAACCTTTGTAAATGGGATAATAACTTACTGAGTTAAAAATTAAAATTTTTATCTAGGTATGTAAGTAGAATTTCCTTAAAGAAAAAAGGAAGAAGAACCAGTTAAACTAGATGTTACATTAGTTCAAAGAAGTGGATTTACAGTAAGGAATAATAATGGCTGCTTTTATAAGTGATGCAGAACCAGGTTGAAGAAATAAATGTAAAGTGACAGACAGCAACAGAAGCAAATCCGCCAAAATGGGGAGACTCACATTCTGAACTCTAACCATACCTACAGCTGCAGATAAAAACACCAAGAACGTGTCTTCTCAGATACATTTGGAAACCTCTAAGTGGAGAGATAACAGAGAGGGTTAAAAGAATGTGGGTGGGCATAACAGAATGGAAACGATAAAGGAAAAAATAAAACAGGGAAAGGGCAAGGAAGAGAATGCAGTTGAACAGGAGGTAGGGAAGGTGCCTACACATAATTTTGGATCCCTTTTGAGGGGAGATTTATTGTGAGTACTCATGCTGCCAGACAGTTCTTTCAACTTTTTATTTCCTTTAGTGTAGAGCCAGTGACAACGTATTGTGTTTGAAATCACTGGAAATAAGGAGATCTGTTAGTACTTAAGATCTACTGAAAGGATGGATTTGTTTTGGAGATTATATAAATAAAAAGGAGGAGAACATGACTATTAAAAGTATTTCATGGTGTTTTGTCTCTCAAAGTTGATTATCATTGAAAATAACTGTGGAGGGGGGGAAAGGTAATAGAATTGCTTCAAAGACTCCTGTGATTATTTTTATGCTTTCAGTGAAAGTCTTTCAGTGAAAGATATATTTGGATAAGGAAATACGGTGATATAAACTGCGACAAGGGAAAATGGGGAAAACCACCTAAAAGATGCTTTACACATAGAAAGAGAAACTGTTGGTGATGTAGGAAATAGCCAAAGGTATATTACGGAGGATATATTATATAGTATTGAGTATAGTGTTCAGTGGGTAGAGTATACTAAGCAAGGAGGATAAAAATTAAGAGTACCTTAGGTTCTGTACTTAAAGGAGGAGTAATGGTGTATAACTCTGTATTTTTGTGAGAAGGAAGCTCTCATAGCCATGCAAATTGTAGAAGACTTTGCCATAAAATATGGAAGGCACTGCTAAGAAAGTCCAGTGCCCAGAATTAGATAAAATAAAAATCTTTAAAAAGTAAATTTTACCTAGATGAATGAATTTCATTCCCAATAAATTCAGGTATATAGGAGAAGGGACTGAAAATGATTATAATGTAATACTTGTAAGACAGATACATACCTCCCTTTTATTGAGGTGTACAGCTTAGCAGTCAGGGGAAGACTGTCCAGAGTCACACTTGGATTTGTGCCTTGACTGTGCCACATACTCTCTCTGTTTGACTTGTCAAATTGTTTGACGTCTTTGAGCCTCAGTTTCCACGCCTATAAAATTAGGACGTGAATACTAATAAGATCATGAAACTTAAAATTGCAGTACCTAGCACATAGAAAATTCTCAAAATATGTTAGTCAAGTACTATATCAAAATCTTTACATAGATCTAAAAAAATTTTTTGAAATAACCACCCACTGTGTTTTCCTTTCTCATTAAGTTTTTTTTTTTTTTTTTTTGGTGTGGGGTGTTAGGTTAGAGAGGTGAGGAGTATTTTAGTTATTTGGCCATTTAAGCATTAAGGCTAAGCCAAACAGAAAGATGAAAGAGATAGAAGAAACTACCTAGAGCAAAATCCTTGATCAGTACAGTAAAGAATTTACCCTTGCTCAGTGAGAGGTCTGGCCTTTGCCCTTGGATTGGGGAACATTATGTCAAAGCTCTGGGGATGTCTTATCTGATAAAAGTGTTTACTGGGGGATCTTGAGTCTTGCCACGTAGTACAAAGATGTGATTTATGGTGGGAACTTTGCGTTATCTGTTGTCAGCTCAAACTCCAGAGTTGCCTAGGAAGTGAGGTCAGCAATGTGAGCAGTTGACAATTCTATATGACCAAACCCTAGTAAAGACTCTGAACACCATGGCTTGGGTGAACTTCCCTGGTTGGCAATGTGTATCATCACACGTCACTGCTGGAAAAGTTAGCACTGTCTGTGACTCCACCGGGAGAGGACAACTGGAAACTCCATGCTTGGACTTTCCTGGACTCTGTCCCATGTGTTTCTTCCCTTGGTTGATTTTAATCTGTATGTCTGCACTGTAGTAAACTGTAACTATGAGTATATACAGAACAGCTTTCAGTGAGTTCTGTGAGTCTAATGGGTTATCAGAGGGGGTAAGGGGTCTTAAGGACCCCCAAGGTTGTAATTGGTGTCAAAAGTAAACATGGTCTTGGGACCTACTGAATTTGCATTTGGTCTCGGAAGTGAGGGTGGTCTTGGGAAACCCCAAACTTGCAATTGACACCAGAAGTGAGGGTGATATGAGGACTGTTCTCTAATGTTACCCTTCTTCATTAAGGTTTTTTGGTGGGGGATCATGAAGTTAGGAAGTGTTTTATTTATCTGGTTATTTCCCCATGACAAACGAAGTAAACAGGAAAGATGAAGGAGGTAGGAGAAAATGCCTAGAACAAAAATTTTGTTCTGTTTCTGGTTTTAAATTAGACACTAGACTTTATAGATCTAGAGAAGAAAAGCTGAGTTTTCAAGGATATGGAAAGGGGGTCCGTGGAACTCCCACAGTTAAGCTTTTCATCTTCTCTCTCCAAATCTGCCCCTGCCCATCTTCTTCATCTTAATAATGGAGATTCTCTGTTTGCTGAGGGCAAAATCTTGGAGTTATCATTGATTCTTCTCTTTCCTTCATTCTCATAACACATCCAACAGTAAGTTCTGTTGATTCTGTCACCAAAACATATCCTGAATTTGTTTACTTCTTTATAGTTTCATTACTTGCATGTTGAATGTAAACTCCATGTGTTTTTTCTTCCAAAACTACAAAAAACTTCCCAGCTGCTTATGTTTTCACCCTCCTCCCCAGTTGTTCTCTAGACCAGTGGTTCTTAAAGTCAGGTCCACAGACTTCAGGGGATCCCCGGGACTGTTAGACTCAGAGAATCCTTAGGTCAAAAGTATTTTTATAGTAATACTAATATGTTAGTTGCCTTTTTGACTGTGTGAACATTTGCATAGATGATGCAAAAGTTACGCTGGGTAAACAGCTGGTGCCTTAGTACAAACGAAGCAGTGACACAAAACCACTACTAGTCATTATTTTGTCACCTCCACACACTCACAGTTGAAAAGAAGTAAGTTTAATTTATGAATGTCCTTGATAAACTGAAAAAAATATTAAATTTATTGACCTCCAACTGATAAGCATATGTCTTTTCAGTATTTTGTGTGACCAAATGGGAAGTACACATGAAGCACTTCCGCTGCATACAAAGGTATGATGTTTGTGTAAGGCAAAACACTGTTCAGTTGTTTGTGTTGTGGGGTGAATTAGCAGCTTCTTATTCATGGAACACCATTTTTTACTTGAAAGATTTACAGACAGAAAAACTGAAGTTATTCAGACATAGGAAGATATTCGGACATTGTCTAAAATGAGTGAAACAACATTGTCACGTCAAGGAGAAAAACTGACAGTGTTTATTGCCAATGATAAAATTTGGGCTACCGAGAGAAAAATCAGAAGTTTGGAAAACTGGATTCGCTACTGTGAGATTGACATGTTTCCAAAACTTAAACACTTGTCTGGTGAGGTCACTGGTGATAATAAGAAATGTGATTTTTAAAAAATTGTTTAATGAAATTTGTTAACATGAGGAAGAGATGCATAACTCATGCAACTAATATTTTTCTAATGAATAATGTTTGTTTTACCAAATCACGTAGGGGTAAAGTACTTCCTCCTAAATGTGAGATTCAACAAGAGATTTTACAGTAACAAGGTGTAAGAAACTCAGCAATAGTTTCAAATTACACATTGCAACTAAGTTTTAAGAAACTATCACTTGTAAAGTTTTGGTGTAGTATCATAGAAGAATATCCAGAGTTATCTAAAAGATTATTAACAATTCTCCTCCTTTTTCCAACTATGTATCTGTGGGAGGCCAAATTTTTTCAGATACTTCAACCCAAGAGCATATTGCAATAGAGTTAATGCAGAACCAGATAAAAGGATATAGCTCTCTTTTATTCAGACAGACATTGAAGTGATTTGCAAGAATATAAAGCAATGCCAATATTCTCATTCTTTTTATGTTTTGAAAAATAGTTACTTTCAACAAAAATCTGTTATTTTTGTTGACATGTAATGAGTTTATTGTTTTTAAGTGAATTAATTTAAAACATTATCATATTTCTTAGCTTTAATTTCTAATACCATAAATATCAATGGGTACACACTACATAAACAAAAGCTCTTTGAGGTCCTTAAAGCTTTTAGCAATTTAAAAGAATACTGAGACTAAAATGTTAAAGAATCACTCCTCTAGGCACTAGCCAGATGGGTATTTTAAGATGTCAGTCCCACCAGTGATTTCCCATTGCACTTAGAATGAGGTCAGGCACTTTTCCTTAGCAGTCTTATATGTTCTGACTGCTGCAAAATTTCAATAAACTTTCCTCTTTACTGATTGCACTTCAGCCATCTTGGTCTTTTTTACTGCCTGGATTGTTCCTCTTCATTATCTTTACCTGGTTAGCTCCTTATGATTAAAATCTCAGGTTAATGTCACCATTATAAGAAATCTTCCCTGATTCCTCAGTATAATTACTGTATATGTGTTTAACACTCTGTTACTCTATATGTTTTTACCCTGGTTTAAATATGTGCAGAGCACTTAGTAATCTGTGATCTTTTAAAATTTATATTATATTAAAATTGTATATTATCTGTCTTCACCCTCTAGCAAGTAAGCTATATCAGAGCACGGATTTTGTCTATCTCATTTATCACACAGTCCTTCAGTCCTTAGGGTCTAAAATAGTCCTGGCTGATGGTAGATGCTTAATATATTTTTGATAAATGAGTGGAATGATGACTTGTAGGGTTGGCTACATCCAATCAGAGAGCAAGAAACGTTTCACAGAAGCTCATGACAGAAAGAAACTCAGGGTTGGGCTGAGGGATGTTTAAGAGAGAGCATGAAGATAAGAACAAGTTGGGCAACATCAGAAGAGAGAGAACCAGAAAGAAATTTTGAGACACAGTTTCTCTCATTCCCATCTTGAAATCTAAACCTGAGGTACAGGGTGGCTGGAAGGATCCAGATAGATTTGGGAAAATGTAAAAATTGTGAGCAATTTTTAACGCTTTTCCTTCCTTCTTTCCTTCCTCCCTCCCTCCCTCCCTCTGTTCCTTCTTTCTACCTGCAAGCTTCTCAGAAAATTATCATGTTTGGCATGGTACCAAGTTCAAATGACATGGGATTAGTAGAGTAGCAGTTGTTGAGAAAGGTGACTGGGCCCAACTTCACAGATTCCTGTACCTCTGTTAGATGGTATGGAGAAGCCAGCTGGGAATTCTTCATAAATACCAAGGCAATTAATGGAATGGAAAAACCTGGTGTTGGGACAAGAAAGCTGCAGATATGAGGTTTCAGCAGCAGGGACAGTGGAAAGGCTTGTGATTATCCTCAGACAGTGTCAGGATTACAACAAAATAGACAGCCCTGACCAAGAGCAACTAAGCAGATACTCTGTAGAGCTTACTTAGCAAGCAGGTAGATTCCTACATACTGAATTTCCCTAAGGTGAAAAGCTGACATTAGCACTTTGCTTAATGTGTTCCTGTCTTCATATAGTTTTTGGCTATAACTGTTTAGGTCTTCTAGATCTCACATATGATATGAAGAATTTAAAATTTTATTTAATATTTTTTGTTGTTTTCATTGGGATGATCGGTCCAGTACATAGTCACTATAGTAATGGAAATGAAAGAGAAGACAACCTTTTCATGATGTTTGTGAAGGAGGGTCATGTCATAATAGCTGAAGGGGGAATTATGTAGGTGAATGTCAGGCAACAAGGAATAAAGAAACACATTTATTAGAGAAGAACTGAAGCTTAACTCAAGCTCTTAAATGAGTAAAAATGCATCTTCATCTGATGGTCTTGTTTATGAATAAAGACTTTTAGGGCTTTTGGGAAAAAAATTTCCCTGCTGATTTTAGTGATGTATGAGAAGATGAAATGACCAGCACAGTGATACAAAGCATGTTAACGGTGGCATTTACAGGATGAGAGGGAGGCCATCCAGACTGCAGCCTCTGACATTATTCAACATTGATTTAGGAAATTTTTACAAAAGTACCGCTACGCAGGTTGACAAGAATGTCAGAGGTCAAGATGCACTAAGCACAGTGGTATATCACAAAGAGCCAGAAAATGGCAGACGATTTGTTGAACTTTGGGGAAATAAGTAAAAATATGAAGGAAGTTTAGAATAATTTTTCTGATCTTTGAAGAAAGAATGTATTGTTGGTCATGTAAGTCAAGATTGTTTTTCTTAAAATTATGCAAAAGTAGGCATTTCCAAAAATAAACTGCTGGGAAAAAGGCAATATATTATGCTTAAAGTACTATTCACAGGTTTAGAAAGGGGAATGAGGAAAGAACTTAAAATAGTGAGATAGATAAAGATGGGATGTCAACATAATTCTTGACGGTGCCTAGTGCCAAAAGCCTCTCCTCACAAAGATCTAACACTGTGTGTACAGTATTAGTTGAAGATAAAAATGGTTCAGCAGTGAATTTCAGACACATCTGAGTAGTTCAGATATATATTTACGTGTCAGAGAATCTGGAAAGAGTTAAAAAAAGAACGTTTAAATGGGAGAAAAATTAAAATTCAAGAACATGGAGTAAGCATAGTATTTTGAGTCATAAAAACTTTTACACACATTTTGGCAAAGAATAATGCATTTTTTAAAGTGGGAAACAAACACTACAAGATGATATGCAGAGATTGAGTTGGGAAGTTTTCACCAGAATCCTGGATAAGATATCATACATTTATTATTCTTAACTTTATTTTGCAACAGTTGAAGAGTAGTTTCCAGAGAAAGCATTGACTATTTAACTGACAAATCCCTTTGATTAGCCTATGGACTAGGGAGAAAAAAAAAGCTTAATGTGAGATAACTTATATTTCCTATAAAAAAGAAGACTGACTATAGGTTACTGACAAAGACTCTCTCCTTAACCAAACTTTAGTCAGCCTCCTCTGAGCCCTCTTTTCAACTAGGCCTTGTCTTTGGGCTTTCTCTTCAGCCTGCCTACCCCAGTTTTAGCAAAAATCCTATGTCAGTTTAGTGAGAATCATCTTCACCTTTGATACCTGATCACCCTTGATACCTGATCAGATTTTTCATCTCCCACCCTTGATCACTCTGGCTGGCCTTCAGCAAGAATCCTGTTAAGTTGGTTTAGCAAGAATTCCCCTACACTTGACATCTTCTCTTAATAGTTTTCCATTTTCATTATCCTCTTTATCCTGTTCACTGGTTATAAATCCCCACTTATCCTTGTATTTGGAATTGAGCCCCATCTCTCTCCTCTATTTTAATAGTACTGACACCCATTGCAATAGTTGTGAATAAAATCTTCCTTACTATTTTAACAAGCATCAGAAAAAAGTTTTCTTTAATATTATATACAACTCTTTTATTGTATAATACTTTTTCATTAAATTAAAGAAGACAGATGATGAAGTAAGTTGATAAGTTGACAGAATAGGAAACTTTCAAGTTTCACTGCCCATATGAAGAAACTATGAGGAATGGAGTGTTTTACTAAACAGAGATTTTCTGTATTATGCAGGACGACCTATGAAAAGGACATTTCTGGTTGGAGGATAAAGGTCAAAAGCCTGGGAGGGATAACCTAGAAATAATATTAGACAAATGGCAGCTTTCTGTTGAAATAAATGAAGTGAGGATGAACCCATGGATGAGGATATAAAAAAGCAGCACCAGGATATTTCAGGCCTGTTGTGGAATGCTTTCTCTACAAAACTTCTAGTTAAATCCAGAAGTAAAGACTCAACTAGCAGCATTTCACTTATGAGGAATAAAGTAGTGCCATAAATATTTTAAAGGCATAGATATTAACCTCCATAGTTTGATTCAGTGTCTGAATTTGAGTTTATTGTTTATCAGGCGGTGTGTTGAGACCATTTTCATTTAAAAGAAATTTAATAAAGCATTTAAGAATTTCCCTCAGTTAATTATGTCTTCACTTGACCTTTAAAACTAAGAATTATATGACATATTTTAAGTAACATATCTGTTTTCAGTGTCTTCTTCTTGTTTATGAAAATGTAATCATTTAACTCAGATCCCTCTAATGTACATGTTACATTGCTGAATAATTTTATATGCATTGTAATACATCCTATATTGAGAGCACCTACATAAAATATTTTCATAAACTTAAAGCTTTAAGAATATTATGATGACAGTGAGTACCTGTGACTTCTGTTGTTCCATAACTCCCAAGAGGCAGATACTCTGAATAATGGATCATTTATGAAAGAAGTAAAACAATTTTTCCTTTAAAAAGAAAACAGCAACAGAGGAAAAACTTTCAGAATAAACTTGAAATTCTTCAGCTTCATGTTCCAAGTCCTTTGTAACTTACTTCCCCTTCTTTCTGCTTCTGCCACCAGACATACCTTCCCTAAACTGCTTTCATACCAAATACTGTTGTTCTTTGTCAGCCATCTCCTCTCTATGCTTGTACTCTTGTAGCTCCCATTCTTTGCATAGAATGTACCTGCCACTGTCTTCAGCTGTATATGAATTGTGTGCATACAGGGGGTTGGCCCCAACAGAGATTAAGTATGTGATTTTCTTTCCTTTAATGAGAGTCGGTAACTCTATCACAGAATAAGCAGCCACAGAAAATCACCTTACGATTATGGGAGATCATTTTTTGGAGAATTGTATCCTTTGGCATTAGAGAAGATAGAATCCCTGACTACAGGGGAAGGAGTGCCAGTTATTTTAGAAGAATGGATCATTCTGACTCAAAATAGGGTTATTGGTTTTGTAAAGAGCAGACACCCGGGCTTCCCTGGCGGCGCAGTGGTTGAGATTCCGCCTGCCGATGTAGGGGACACGGGTTCGTGCTCCGGTCCGGGAAGATCCCACATGCCGCATAGTGGCTGGGCCCGTGAGCCATGGCCGCTGAGCTTGCGCGTCCGGAGCCTGTGCTCTGCAACGGGAGAGGCCACAACAGTGAGAGGCCCGCATACCACCAAAAAAAAAAAAAAAAGGAGCAGACACCCCTACTAACCATGACTTTGTGCTATTGAAGCTTTCTTGTCTCTCATATAGTGCTTGTATATAAGTAATAAACTGAAATAGATGATTGTGTTCAAGATGAAGAGATGTCTTTATTGAGCCTGATTCAGGCAAATTATCCACAGTGTCCTCATTAAGCAAATGTGGCATCAGTAGCTTGACGTGTTCAGTGACCACTCTTGTTATGGACTGAATTGTGTCCCCCACTAAAGTCATGCTAAACTCCTAATCCCCAGCACCTGAAAATAAGGTTAAATGAGGTTATATGGGTGAGCCCTAATCCAACGTGACTGGACTCTTGATAAAAAGATTTTAGGACACAGACATGCACAGAGAAGACCAAGTAAAGACAGAAGAGAGAAGAAAGATCATCCACAAACCAAGGAGAGAGGCCTCAGAAGAAACCAACCCTACTAACATCTTGATCTTAGACTTCTGTCCTCCAGAACAGTGAAATAATAAATTTCTGTTGTTTATGTCACCCAGTCTGTGGTACTTTTTTTTTTTTTTTTTTTTGTGGTACTTTTTTATGGCAGCCCTAGCAAACCAATACACTCCTGTACCACAGGCCTAACACTTTGCTAAGACTTCATTGGTGTAGGCCGCAATTGCCTGCCTAGGAAGATGGCACAGCACCCTCCCACTTACTGAGGCACCTCACGCTTAAGACATAGTGCTTCGGCATCAGTGGCCCTGATAACCTGTTGTACAACCTGAATCTCTTCAACCTTGTACCCATGAAACAACAGAAACGTGAAAGATCTTTAATTCAGAGATCCTAATTAAATGTGAATCCGCCCAGAAAGGTTACACTGGGGAGTGAATAACTTTCCCCTACGATTTCCTAACATAAGGAGTGAATCTGCTTTAGCACATATGGACTTCCTAGGAACCGGGAACTTTGCCAGATTCTCTCCTTGCAGAATATCACTCAAGTTTCCTCTTTCTTGTAGTCAGCTCACCTATATAGAAGTGACCTGGACCAGACTGTGTTCCCTCCACAGACATGAAACCCTAGAAGACACCCAAAATGCATAATGGAAGGAATTATTGCTGCTGGATGACTGCATTTCCTACAATAACTAACTTAGCTTAACTAACACAGCCCCAGGATGGATTGGAGCTGCACGATTCCTTCCACTCAAGCTGTGTAGAAAAACAGTCTGGTTACATACTGGAGTCCTAGCTGACCCATTAACATAGCTCTGTGAAGCCAGGAGCTGGCTCTTTTCATCTCAAGCCTTCCTCCCAAGGTCTGGATACAGACTGACACACAGTACACTTTAAATAAATACTTTTAAAGGTTATAATCTAAATTTGGGACAAAAATTATAGTCCTTGTTTTAGGTAGAATGTAGCACTTAAACATAATTTTGCACAACATCAAGTGTGCACTGGTTATAAAGGTTAACATCCGCAGAAATGCTTAAAGAAGACAAAAGAAATTACAGAGCTTTCAACTGATAAATTGATTTATATTTGTTGTAAAAGAACTGTACCTGTGATATTGAAGTAAGAAGAAATGGGGAAGGGCTTTTGAAAGCATAAGGGAATTTGCTCTTCACTAAAGAACCATTGGCTCCTGGTGGGAGCTACAGACTGCAGACCTTTACTGGAACTTTTAAGGCCTTTCCACCACTAAGCCTTCAGCTAGCTTCTCAGATCCCCCTGAACTCCGTTTGTTCTTCCTTCTTGTCTTAGAATATACAGTCCTGAGTCTCATGCTGTGTCTGTGTCCTATTAAAATGGTCTCCAGAAAAGAGGTGCAATCTTCCCTTTTTCCTATTGTTATATAAATACGCCAAAGATGGCCTCTGTGTATTGGCCCCTATGTTGCTTACTTCTTTACTTCAAGCTGAGACCTGTTAGCTCAAAAGCCTGCTAGTGCCAAACTCAAATGTTTATATGTCCAATTATTTAAAAATAGCCCAAACAAGCAGATTTTTAGCCAGTTAGGGCCTGTGTGCTTTGTATACCCCCCTGCAGAATCTTACTTCCCACCTGCTGGCAATAGATAAGATAGCCCCAGGCCATAGAGACCCCAGGCCACTGCAGCTGCCCTTTTGGAGCTGTCTGACCCAGAGACTCCCAGCCATGTTGCTGAGTGACATCACCTAGACTTGCAAGCCTCCTCTCTGATCCCCCTCTCTCCTGGGAGTTCTCTTGCCTTCATACCCTTCTGGATGGTGGCATAAGCCTCTGGACCATCTCATGCTGTGAGAACCTTTGCCTCTCATTCAGCGCTGTCCAAGTGCCACCCAGTCACCATTGTGTGTGGTAACTGCCTCTCATGCTCCTATTTTTCTTTCCTTGATATGCCCCTAAATCCCTCAAAACTCCTGCAGCTATTCCTTTTCACAATTTTTTTTTGTCATCTTAGTTAAGTGTTTAAAAACAAAATAGATGAGTTTTTTTTTGTTTGTCTTTTGTTTTTTTACGTTTTCTAACAAGGCATTTGTTGTAGTTGCACAGCAGTATTGGGTAAGTGCAGCTTATGATACTGGGAAGCTGTGATCTTTGGCATCAAGTTAGATGTTCTTCAACAACCTTCTACTAAATAGGCTATCCATGTTTCCGGGCCTCTAGTCTTCTCCTCTCTATACATGGCCAGTTGTGGATTTCTCAGATGCAGTCCAGGCCAGTGGCCACCAGTGCACTTCTCCATGTGGGCTTGTCTGACTGAGACTTTCATATTCAGCAAGGTGTCCTCAGTAACCAGTTGAAGGAGGTTCTGAGACAGTCACCAGGGCTAAGACCAGAGTGGAATTTTCCATTGATCAAATTAAATCAGTCCTTCATTAATAGAACATTTCTGATGGGCATTAGTAGGAATGAAATGGAAGGATGGCAGGAGAGTGAGAACTGAATGTCAGGACGTCAGACTTGTTGACAAATATACCTTGCTTAACTAAAAAGTTGCTTCTTCTAAAAAAATTTCAAAAGTTAAAAAAGATACACATGTGAAAGTTACAAAGTTTCCAGTGTTTTTATAACTATTTCCAGTCTTGAGTCCTGACCTAAAATTTCTTGACATATTTCTATGTTATTACCATAACCAGAGATAAGACTTATACATACTATCATTCTGAACCTTCTCCTTCACAGTTCTCACTCCAGCCTCCTCTTTTGTGAAATATATTCTGACCCTTTTCTTCATGAGTCTCCTTTATCAAGCGGTATGTCTACTGAACTCAGAGCTTCTTTTAGGAGGACATTTAGATTGAGAAGCGCCCATTTCTCCAGGCATAGCCCAGACACAACCAGTTTGTATATTTCCCCATAAGAAGATAGCATTAATTAGAAATGGAATTTGTTGGGGATACACTTAAGATGCAATATGGAAAATCACTTGTTTATAAATTTGCTATGAAATTTCTTCTCTGACTACAGTCAGAGAAAAGCTTCACAAGGAGTTAACATATGCAGGATTGCAACAGATCTTTCCAAGGGATAAAAGAAACTATTAGAAGGAAGGAATCAGAGTCATAGTTGAATAAAACCAAAATGATATTTAGGAAAAGGATGAGTAGCTCAGGTCACATGAAGCAAATGGTGCATGCTGGAGGTAGGTCTGGAAGTGTGGCTTTGAGAAGGTTGAGGGTTACTGACCTCAAACATAAAATTATAAAATACAAAGAAATATAAATTGGCATATACTGTTTATAAAACTGGGTGAATTTTGAAAGAATTGTATGTACTTCAGCCAAATATATACATTTGGAAGTTGTATTGTTCACAGAGTTTATTTTAACGAACTTTTCCAGGGCCCAGCGTTGTGCATAACTTAATAAATATTTAATGCATGACTGAAGTGTCTCCCACAGTACTTCCACACTTAAGGTCCCCAGGTATTAATTTCCCATTCACTTTTTACTCCATATTTCACTAAATATTCCCTAGTGGAATATATGTTAATTTGGTTTATCTGTAGCCATAACCTGCTTCTCCTGTGTCTCTGAAAGGCAGAACTCTAACCAATGGGCAGGTTTTGCCTAGAACTTTCTGATGAGTAAAGCTGACTGCAATATGCAGTACTACAGTAATGATCCTCTAACAGTTAGTTTTCATTGAAAGACTAAAAGATCCTCTCTCTCAGAGATTTAAGGAAGTTGACATAGATGGCTTCCAGGGCTTTTCCAAATATTTCTTTTGAGTCTTTTGACTGCTCTGAATACAGAATGAGAAACAGGACCTAATTCTATTGGTTTCTGTTATGCAGTCTTCCCCATTAAACCTTGTTAAACACAAAATGCCAGAGACAAGAACTAATCACCAAATTTCTCAACGTATGCATTATTCTTCATTGTAATTTTGGAGATTAAAGAGCACAAAGTCATCCTAAACAAATTTATTTCCTGTACTGTGCACTTTCTTTTTCAAGAACTGTCTTGCTGTGTATGAACTAAAGAACATCTACTTCATTATGTAATTTATCAATATTAAGAAAAAATAAGTTGTTTCATTAAGTTTGACTAACTGCTGCCATGTTTGCAAAGGTGTTGTCTGGTGATCTGGAAAGCAGGAAGGCACTTTAAGGGGCAAGAGGATTGTGCCAGTGGATGAGCTGCAGGGGGAAGAAGCAGGCACTGAACCAGAGATCAAAAAGTCACCCACTGCTGCTTGAGTCTTGCCTTGCAGGAAACGCTACTAATTGCTGTTCATTTATCAAGCTTGCCAAGAAGCCCTGGCTCTAGCATAGGCCTTCTCTCCCACATTCACCCAGAGATAAACATGGAAGGGCAGCATCAGAAGGAATGGCAGTAGAACTTTCTGCTTCCTGGGAGGCCTGGAGCCTTGGAACAGCTTGAGGGGAAAAAAAAAAAAAAAAAAAAAAAAAAAAAAACTGAAGAAAAAAAAAAAAAAAAAAAAAAGAATAAAATACTGAAGTACTTATGTAAGCAATGGTCATCCTTCTAACTTTTGCAACTTTTGTAAAAGGAATTCAAGATAAGGGCATGATTCTGCACTCCTTTTTATTACGCTCATTTCCTGAATGCCAGTTATTTAAGTTGTTTTATGTTTGATTAGTTTGGGATTACGTGCCTTTTATATTTGTTGGTCAGTTTATCTTTAGGAAACTGATGTTTCCCCAAGGTCACAGCAAATATATGCTGTTTCGTTTGCAAGTATGTGTTGCCAAGAGCAAAATGTTAACATCAGTCAGTGATCACCCCATCAGGGTTTATTCCTCAAGGTCTGAATCTGCAGGCTAGCTGCACTAATGGCAACAGCAATATGTTATTTTATCCAACAGCAATATAATGCTACTTAGTACAACACTATACAAGCCTACTTAGTTTCTAGACTCTTCTGTAATATCCCCCATAGCACTGTATATTTCCAAGCTTAAGTTCTGGTCTATTGCAAATATTAATGGAAAATAATTACACACAACTCTGCCGGATAGACCATTACTTTCAATTCCCTTTGAGTCATTTAAACAAAATAGAATGGATCTTTCTTGATCGTTTAATTATTGAGTACAATTACTTAAAAGTTTGTAAGAGCACTTCTTGTATTCACCTAAGAAGAGACCATAAATCAAAAAATTTTATCTTTAACATTGAATATTTTCCAAGGTTAGAATAAAGACCAGTAAAAACAGACTTTGTGGTAAGCATATTATTTGCACAACCCCTTGTAAAAATGTACTGGACGTAAAGACAGGAACTTTGCTTTGTTAACTGCTTCATCTGCAGCACCTAGAAGACTGTGACCCTTAGTAGGAATTCAGTAAATCAACGAAATTGAATTAAGCCTGCATTTAACACAATTCAGACTTTTTAATATGAAACACAGAAGTAGAGCTACAGAAGTATTTGTTTACCATTTTTGTTTTTGATTTAAGAGCCAAATGATAGGCTAAGTCATGTATCCAGAGGATATTTTCTGAAATATCTTTGCTAGTTGTGTTATGTGTTCAAAGGGCTTAGAAGAGCCAAGCTGAACTGGGCTTCTCAGGACACTTATTATATTATCCCACCAACAAGGAGGTACTGAATACCCACTGTGCATTTATTTCTGAGAAAGAAAAAAAAATATAACCTTACCTCTACCTTCAAGGAAGCAGCAGTTGGAGAAAAGTGACCCATGCATGAGGGAACACAAAGCATTACAAAATAGTATAGTACGAAAAACTAAGCCATTTAATGAATTAAAATCCCTATGTAAAAAAACCCAGCACAAATTGTTTCTCTTGTTATCAAGGAGAGTAGCAAGGACTTTTGTAAACCAGAGGTGGCAAACTGGCTGCCTGCAGGTAGAGCTGCAGACTTGTTTTGTTTTTGCCTGCACTGTGTTATAAAAGAATGGATCAGTATTTAAATATTGAAGATTTTTGACTAAAAATATTTTTATTGCTTCTCTTGGAAAATAATTTCATAAAATCTGGCATCTTTGGATCAGCTTTTATTTTTATTATTTTTTAGAAATGACCAGTGGCTGTCACTTTTAGAGGTACTGATGCTTTCATATTTTTATTAATTTTTGTTAACTTTCCTTGACAGCATCTGATTTTACTGCCGTGGTGCTGTAGGGGAGCAAAATTTGCCACCTCAAAATATGTCTCTTTGGTCTGAGATTTATTTTAGGCTGATTATTTTTTATGAAACAGAAGACTTAGTCTTTTTTTTAACCTCCCCCTTAGCTGCCTAACAGAATCTAGATAAAGGGTCTGTTCCTGGAATAGAGCTAACACCAGAGATATCTGCAAGGAATATGGGCTAAGAATGATGGGGGAAACTCAGCAGGGCCTAGAGATCAGAGTCCACTTTGACCGGTTGTGGTTGTCTCTCTCTACAAGGCCCAGCAAACATTTGTTTACCAAACATTTGCTCCATATGAATTGCCTTTCTCTCCTTTGAAGTCCCAAACCACTAGCCCTGACATCCACTTTTGTCTTTAGCTGAAGATGGTTTTGAAAGTGAGGGTTTAGGCCATTTTGGTAAGTTACTCAGTTTTGCTGGCTCTCTCCCATGTATACATGTTATTAAACTTTAGTGTGATTTTCTCATGTTAATCTGTCTCATCAGTTTACTTCTTAGAGCAGCCAGAAGAACTTACAAGGGCAGAGGAAAATTCTTTCCTCTACAGCAGTGCGTACATACAAAATAAGTCTCCAGACTCTAATATTTCATTTGATATTTTTGATACAAAAGACAGGGTCTACTATTTTAGAACAGCTAGAGCAATGAGGTTTTTAGGAAGGTGGGTTTTTAAAAGTAGAGTGGGCATTATATCACTGAATGCAAGTTCGAGTGCTAACACACAGTGAGGACAAACAAACCAAAACATCAGAGTTTGCAGCAGAGAATGGTTTATTGCAGGGCCAAGCAAGGAGAACAGGTGGCTCATGCTCAAAAGACCCAAACTTCCTGATGGTTTTCAGGGACAAGTTTTTATGGGCAAAATTTGGGGTGAAGGCTGCAGGGTGTATGACTTTCTTCTGATTGGTTGGTGAGGTAACAGGGTGGTGTTCCAGGAATCTTGTGCTCAGCCTGAAGTTACCATTCTTCACCTGGGTGGGGGCCTTAGTTCCTACAGAAGAACTCAAAAATATTGTTATGTATATCCTTTGAGGAGGAACCTGACCCATAGATGCGCTATTGTTTCTTGATTGCTCCTCCTTTGTTTCTGCATTTATTCACTTCTCTGATTAGCAATTGTTTGAATCTGCCCTAAGGTATTCAGGAAGGTCTAGGAGGCTGAAACTTTTTTCCTACAAGCAAGAAATGGAACAGGAAAGGATTTGTACCCAGGAGGGGCCCACAGGGTCCTGCTCGATTTCACTTGTACAGCTGTGTTTTCTAAATATGTTCAAGAAGGAACCAGAATCAGAACTAGAACCATCAATAATCTAATGTTTTGCCCTTTGTGACTTTTATTGGTACTTCATATAACAGTTTATCATTTCATAGGAAAAGATAATATTTCTTTATATTGGATTTTGAGGAATTAAATTTTTTACACTGGCTATATCAGCTTCCTCTCCAAAGTCATACACACCTCACCAGCATTCTGGATTTCATCATCTATTTATTGCATTCATCATTTTGAAATCGAGCAGGACCCTATGGGGCCCTCCTGCGTACAAAAGCCCTTCTGTGTCCCCAATTTCTTGTTTGTAGGAAAAAGGTTTCAACCTGCTAGACCTTCCTTGAGTTCCAAAGGGTAGATTCAAACAGTTACTAGTTAGAGGAGTGAGGGAATGCAGAAACAAAGTAAAGGCAGTCAAGAAACAGTAGTGTAGCAATGGGACAGGGTCCTGGTTCTCCCTCAAGGGATACACATAACAAAATATTTTTGAGTTCTACAAGAACTAAGGCCCCCACGCTGGTGGAGGATGGTAACTTCAGGCTGAACCCAAGATTCCTGGAACACCACCCTGTTACCTCGCCACCAACCAATCAGAAGAAAATCACACACCCTACTGCCTTCACTCCAAATTTTGCTCATGAAAACTCTCCCCTGAAAACCATCAGGGAGTTCAGGTCTTTTGAGCATGAGCCACCCATTCTCCTTGCTTGGCCCTTGCAATAAATCTTTCTCTGCTCCAAACTCTGGCATTTTGGTTTGTTTGGCCTCACTGTGCATCTGACCAGGAACTTGGTTTCGACAACAAGGTACGTTTGTCTATACTGGTAATTTTTTTTTTTTTAAACTGTAGAAACCTTTGTTGAAAGAGAATCATTTGTTAAATGAATGTGGTGGGAAAGAAATGTCATGAATTTCCATTTGTCTTTTTTTTCCAACATAATATCTCTACCATAAGCAACACCTAGATTTCCTTTTGGGGACTTAACTTGCCTTGTTTCCAGTAACGTACACAGATAGAGAAAGAGAAACCTAGAATATGCTTCCTTCTAAAAAGGAGGTATGCTGCAGTTCAGATTATTGCTGCTTCATATATTAAAAGAAACCCCAAGGATAAAGCAGTACACTTTTTACCTGTGTCAGTGATATTTTACTCTTTGGAGAATTCTGACATTTTGAGGAAGTAATTCAAGTTCAGTCATTTGGTGTAAAAGTTCTCTCTCTCTCTCTCTCTCTCCCTCTCTCTCTCTCCCTCCCTCCCTCCCTCCCTCC
>NW_020172492.1:4127676-4197704 GCF_003031525.2 Neophocaena asiaeorientalis asiaeorientalis
GATATAATTGGAAGTAACAAGTGCTTCCAAACACTCTAGTGGCCTCCAGTTATTCAACAAATGTAGTCTATCATCCTTACAATCACTGTCCTGGTTGTTGAGCCATGGAATTAAGACTTTTTACTGCTGAGGAGCTCACAACTGAGGAAATATATAGAAAGCCAAACAGAGAGTTTAAAATTCCAGTACTGTCAGTAGTGGTATACATATTAAGAGAACATACAGGAAGTACACACACTTGATCTTGAGGTAGACAAAGAAAGCTTGCTCAAAGTCAGTCTATTGAAAAATATGTTTGCTATAGCTTGGAGTATTTAGGAAAGTGTCAAATATTGCTGTATATGCTGAAAAGTATTGTGTGTTTGATAATGAAAGAGTTTTAAGTGTGTTATATTTGAAATTTTATTTGTAAAGAAAAGTTGTCTATCAGTCCTGATGGCTTGCTGGATGTGGAATGAGAAGGAAGACTCCTAGGCTTGAGGGTGGATTTTGGTAAAATTATCTGTGGAGAAGTCTGTGAAGAACAGGTGTCAATAGCAGTAAAGATGATCAGTTTAGTCTTAAATGAGCTGCATATGAACAGTCAGGTGGAGGTGTTCACCAAAACTTTGGAAATACGTATCTGCAACTCGTGAGAGATGTCGAAGTTGAAGATGTAGATTCTGATGTAGTCAATATAGAGGTAGTATCTGTAAGAGCATTTCCACATAGGTTCCCAGAAGGAGAAGATAAGAATAACTGTGGGTCTTCAAATCCATAAAAGCTAAATGAAATTGCTGGAGAATATATCATAGTAGCTAACAATGTAAAAAATTGATTATGATAAAATATAATAGCCAGTCATTTTTAAAAATCAATAAACCTGGAAGAGGAAACAATCAAAAAGAGTTCTGAACATCATGTAATGAATTTAAAAGTAGGAGTCACTCATGACCTTCAAGGAGGCAATATTAGTGAAGTGGTGAGTGACAAGTTAGATTGCTCTATTTTGAGGTTGGCATGAAACAAGAGTAGAGACAATAAGTACAATACATACTTCGTTGAAGTAGGTTCATCCTGAAAAGTAGAAAGAAGGACATCTTAGACTAAAGAGAAGCTTCAAGGCAGCAGTGGTTGTAATTGGCAGTGTGTTTGGTGAATAGGAAACAGACTCTCCTGACTTTTGCTGATCTCCCTAGAGCTCTGTATGAATTTGCTAGGTCTGCCATAACAAGAGTACCACAAACTAAGTGGCTTAAACAGGAGAAATTTATCTCACGTTTCTGGAAGCTACAAGCCTGAGATCGAGGTGTTGGCAGAGTCGGTTCCTTTTGAGGGCTGTGAGAAAGAATCTAGCTTCTGGTGGTTTGCTGGCAATCTTTGCTTTCCTTGGTGTATAGAAGAATCACCTAGATTTCTGCTTTCTTCTCCATATGGCATTCTGTCTCTGTGTGCTTTTGTGTCCCAGTTTACCCTTTTTATAAGGACACTTGTCATATTAAAGTAGGGATCTAACCTATTTCAGTATGACCTCATCTTACCTGTTTACATCTGCAGTGACCCTGTTTTCAAATATTAGCAACATTCTGAGGTATTGGGGGATTAGGACTTTAAATTTTGGGGGGGACACAGTTCAACCCATATGTGGAATGGTTACACCGTGGTTAATCCTTAGGATTGATAGTGAAAGTTTAAGATTAATATTGATCCTATTTGTGAATTTATCTTGATCCTGTATTTCCTTAAGTAATCTTAACTTCTTGCCCTACTCCTTTCTATAGAAGTAAAGTGAGTTGTGTTTTAATCAGGTGAGTGTTCTTGACTTTGGGCATTTGCTTCTCTTTCTTCTTTCTCTTCTGTCTGGACATAGAGACTGTAGGGTGTCATTAGATCCATTTGACTCCTGCTCTAAGTGGCCTCACCTAACCTAGCTCTGTCAGTAAACTAGCTGTTGATTGCAGTTTTATGTCTCAACTTAAATTTATGTCTGATCTAAATTTCTAAAGCATATAGAATAGAACAAGGTGTGGATCCAGTGGAGTTTTCTTAATGCTCCAACCCTTGTCTCTCTTCTCTTTCCTTCTCTTCAGCATGCTACTTGCTGCTCTTGGTTTATTTAAATTGTATAGTAAGGTGCTCATTGTGGATATCGTCTTACTAAAAAAAAAAAAAGTTTACTATTCGTGATAGACTTTTCACATCTCTGCATTATAGTATAAATCTTTGTCTATTTGAAGTACATTTTTTTGGTGCAAGTTGACCATTTCATTCATTTATTCATTCCTCTATTCATTTCTGAAGCTATTCATTGGGCCCTTTTATTATTTGTAATTCTCTTGGCTGTGTACTCCTGAGAAAGTCTCTAACTTCTGTGTCTAGGAGGAAAGCCACCTATTTGCCTTCCTGTACCTTGGAACCTGAGGCACATGTGCATAATCTAAGGGTGGCTGATTAGATGTATCTCCTGGGACTTTGAATCTGAAGAAATGGATTCAAATGAACAGAGTGAAGAGTTGCTTCCAGAAATGACTGGAGAGGCAGCGATGTCCATCTCCATGGGTGGCAGGACCAGCAGTAACAGGGGAAGCATCCTGAGGTTGGTGCCAACAGTGTCAGTGACACCAAGTTCAGGTGCCAGTTGTGCACGGTGATGGCAGCAGGCAGCCATGCCAACCCAGGACTGATTTTGGGGGGCATGATTTTGGCTCTGATCTGGCTGCACAGCTTCCCTTTCTTGGGCCCTAACCTCCCAACTCTCCCAGAAATTCTATAAACAACTTAAAATTCAATCAGTATTTTTCATTCTGGCTTAAATTAGGCAGGCTTGTCTTTGTTGTTCGTAATTTAGCACTATGATTAATATGTGATACTACTGATGATATGAGTGTAATGTGTTAGCTGCTGAAGAAATCAGAGTCATGATCATAGCGAGTTAATATCCAAAGACTTCCCTCAAGGAGCGTTTGTTAGAGTTCCCTTATTCTTAGTCAATATAAAGAAAATCTGTAATTTGTTGAGTACACATTTATAAGGTTTGGAGAGAAAATATATGTCTGCTTAACTAGATCAAGAGATTTTAACAGGATTTTGCAGATGAGGATTTTCTGAAGGGCCAGAGAGGAGTTTCTACACATCACTGAAAAAATTTCAGTGATGGATTCTTAGAGTAGAAGTGATCCTTAAGAGGCCATCTAATCCAAATTTCTTCCTGATTCATGGAACTTAAGAAAATATTTTCATGCTCAAATTGTTGCAGGCTGGTATAATTACCAGGGTTAAGGCCTATTACTCTTTGTTTTTTTTATCAGCACAGACTTGCCTCCATATATCACAATTATAGAAATATTCCAGGCTAGCCCAGCTGGCAGCAGGGCAGTGCTTCACTGGACAGACATCTGAGTGTGTAACAGAGCGACTTCAGTAGCTTAACTGCACTTTCATGCTTCATTGTTGTTTTCACATATCTGTGGTTTTGATCACTGTAAGTGTAATGTATATTTATAGAAATCATGATAAAAGGAAGTTCAACTAACCACTCCTCTTCATCTCACAGTTGACATAATAAACTGGATCAAGATTTTCTTGACTAGTCACAGCATTCATATTAGTTAAAGGTTAGAGATGAAGACAGATTCAGTTGTATCGGCAAGTGAGAATGTATCTTTTTCTCTTAATCTTCAAAATTTCTACATTACCTTTGGGCTGTTATAGCGAAAATATGTCTGGTTTTGATCCGTGAACTGGTTTTCTAGCAGTTACGGGTGTCAGGGAGGAAGAAATTTTCCTCTGACTTTCTAAGTTCTTCTGGTTGGCCTAAAAATTAAATTGACATGAGACAGATTAACAGGAGAAAGTCAAAGAAAAGTTTAATAACATAGTACATGCTTTTGGAGGAAATAGTGAATTCATCAATGGTAATATTATTTTGTTTCATTTGCAAGAAGAAACTTTTTGAACAAGAAAGTTATCCTCAGGTGATAACTGCACACCTGGGTAACTCTTGTCTCCCTTGGAATGCTCAGTGCTTTAGCACTTCTAGGCCATTAGTTTCAGAACAGTCTTTCACATTCTAATGGACACTGTAGGAATAACCTCAGTGGCTATCTTTTTAAACTAATAAAACTACAATTGCTTGAGTGGGAGCTTATTACTGTGCGAGTTTCTCTGGTAGGCACTTTTTATACATATTACTTCCTTTAAAGATTGTTAGCTAGTTCAGGTACTTATTTTTCAAATTAGGTTTAGTCAAACTCAAATTCTATCCCTTCATCATTTCTACTAGTTTTCCCATTTTCTGTTCTGTCCATTACCTTTATCATTAGAAATTTAAACATAAATCGTGAGCAAGAATGGAAGCTACTCTTTTGAAATGTCACAAAATAAAATCAACCTTGTCACTCACATATCTGGCATCTGAATGTGTGCTTTTTAGTTTCTAGAACAGTATCACTCCACATAGATAGAGTACAGGGCAGCACAGTATTAACATCTCTGGATATAAATACATTATATGTACATTTCAGTCCCAGTTTGCTTGAGATTATCAACTGAAGAAGTCACTTAACTCTCAATTTGAAGAGGTTTCCCTGAAAAATAATATGATTCGAATAAATGATTTCCAATGTCCTTTCTGCCACTAACATCCATAATGCCACGACCCCCAAAGATGTACATCCAGCCCCAACCCATCTTCCATATTCCAGTTGCATTTATCCAAGTGCCCATTTGGTGTCTTCACTTGAGAAACTCATAAGCATTTCAAGTTGCAACAAGATCTAAACCAAACAGAGCTTCTTTCTTTCAAGATCCAACCTACGATTTTGAAATTGATCTTTGATAGAACCACTTGCCTTATAAAACAAGCAAGAATTAGAAATATCCTGAGACTTCTCCCATACTTGGAGCATCAAGTCCATTACCAAACCCTCTCTAATCAGTTCCAAACTCTCCCTCAAATCTACTCCATTCACTTCTTTCCATTCTCATTTTCTATGCCTCAATTCAGGGAGTATTTCCCCACCAAGTTCACCACTAGAGTTTCCTAGTCCATCTAGTTTTCCCTGTGCCATGTCTTCCTGCCCATTTCCATAGTGTCACTAAGAGCAAGCCTCTCCTCTAGCATTTATACAGTCTTTATCAATCTCTCCATAAAGAGCCTGCAATTTTTCTGTGGTACATAATATTGATTCCTGTGAAATCATACATTTTTCAGCAACCTCCCTACACTAGTTAACGTATTCTTTGCTTTTGTTTGTTCGTTCTATGCCTAGGAGTTCCTCCCCACCCCTCACTTCTTCACCTGCGTGATTCCTACACAGCCTTCAAGATACAGCACAGAAATAGCCTCTCTGGGGAGAGTTAGGCTATATTAAACGTTCTTCTGAATCCTCATAGAATCCTATGCGTGTCTCCACTGTTGTCCTTGTCACACTGCATTTGTTTATTTACTAAACTGTCTTCATTCTTGATTTTCAGAGTTCTTGAGATCAGGGATTGCATCTTCATCCCTGTCATCCCAGTGCTTATTAGCACATGGTAATTTCTCAATAAAAATACACTGTTTTAAAATGACAACTCAGTGGATATGCTCAAGATCTTAAAGGAGGTGGAAATGAGAACAGCATACTATTGAGTTATTTAGCGTCCAGAAAGCTGAATACAAAACCTGACCCACTCTACCACACTGATGGGCTTCAGCCCTTCCTCTCACTGATTACTATGATCAACTCTGCAAAACACAAAAACAGTTACTTGAGGGCTTGAGAACAAGAACAAAAGCAGGTGCATTGTGTAGGAAAGTTAAAAAAATGTTTTTTTAGTTTTTCTCAAGGTCACGTTTCAGAAATAGGTCCCCGTCAGGAAGCCACGCCCTGCCAGAGGTAAAATGCTGACAAAAATCGTGCCATCCCTTGGGCCAGAGGAACCAGGAAAGAGAACCCCTATAGGCTGAAAAATGATGGTAGAGGGAGAGAAGCAGATAAGGAGAATCCCTAATTCTGTGTATGAAACACCCTCATAAATTCTGGACTAACCTCTGATCTACACGTGCATGGGTCAGATCAAACCAGTGTAGCAAAGGCTTGGAGAACTGAACTGAGATTGCTTCCAACCCACATAAAAGGCAACATAGAACTTCCAGTGTAAGACTAACAGGGTTGATTGCCCTCTGAAACAAAAACCGCGGTATTTTGCAGTTTACAGCTGAACCCAGAGTATATATAATATTATGTTTGTACAAGGTCAAATCAGAATTACTCAACTTTGAAAGAACCAGGGAAATGTAATTTATTTTCCAAAAGAAAGACAATAAAAAAGATGTCAGCTGCAAGATATCCCAGATGTTGAAATTATCAGATAAAGATTTTAAAGCAGATCTTAAAATTTTGCACCATGAGGTAAACGAAGTCAATTGAAGTAAATGAAGAGATAGAAAATATAAGACTATAAAAGGCTATTTGTTTTCTCTTAAGTTCCATAAGTTTCCAGATTTATTAGTGTGTATTTGTTCACTGTGTTCTTTTATTAAGCTATTAATCTTTTGTTGAGTTTGCAGTTATTTCTCTTTTATATTCAAAAGTTTATTTGCATGCTTTCATTTATTTTATCACTCTGCAGAGATTTGGCTGAATTACTTTTTTCCCCTAAAACACTATTGTTTTTGTTTTAATTTTTGTTAGTCTTTTCTATTGACTTTTCTTCTGGTTATTATTGTTTATATTACTGACCTCTACTCTTATAGTTATTATTTTCTTCCCTCTGTCTCCCTTGGGTTTGCTCTCTTGATCTTTCATCAACTTTTAAAATCAAATATTTTGATAATTCTTATAATTTGTCTTGTTTTTGCCTAAATATACGTAAACTTACTTCCTTTTTAGTCCTACTTTATTGTCCATACCCTGTACTTTTGAAATGTAGTGTTTTCATTTTCATTTGGTCCTAAGTGTTTTTGACTAATTTTATAATTTTATTTATAAGACAAATAATATGTTTAATAGCAGGATATACATCAACATATAAGTATATATTTCTATTTTACCTTTACATAATTTATATATAATTTAAATGTACACTCATATTTAATGATTTCAATTGTTATCATCAGCAAACAAAATTTCTAAGTTGTTGATTTTGTCTGATTTGTTGCAATTTCATTTTGGATATTACATGCACAATTTTGTTTGTTTTCCAAATATGCTCAATATGAGTATGTGTTTCTTTGAGATGTAAAGTATATGTGTATGCATGCATGTGCGCACACACATATATTTCAAGGTAATTGGTGGTGCTCTTCAAATTTTCTCTACCCGCAGTTATTTTTTCTGCCAGTTTGATACGTTTCTCAAATGAATATGAGTATGTTAGAGTACGATTTACTGACATCGATTTTTCTTATAGTTCCACTGTTTTATATTTCTTTAATATGTTTATTATATCTATTTATTTATTGTTTCTTTTACCTATTTGATGCAATCTCTCTTTTTTTTTTCCTTACTTTTTGGCCGCACTGCACGGCATGTGGGATATTAGTTCCTGGACCAGGGTTAGAACCCATGCCACCTGCAGTGGAAGCTCAGAGTCTTAACTGCTGTACTACCAGGGAAGTCCCCATCTCTCTTTTTCTTTGTTTTACACATACTGTTTAATTTCCCTTCTCTCTGAAGCTTTCATTTTTTGTATTTTTATTTCTTTTTTTTTTTTTTTTTTGGTACTCGCGCCTCTCACCGTTGTGGCCTCTCCCATTGCGGAGCACAGGCTCCAGACATGCAGGCTCAGTGGCCATGGCTCACGGGCCTAGCTGCTCCACGGCATGTGGGATCTTCCCGGACCGGGGCACGAACCCGTGTCCCCTGCATCGGCAGGCGGACTCTCAACCACTGTGCCACCAGGGAAGCCCTTTATTTCTTATTTTTAATGCTCATATGTTCTCTTAATTTATCTCTTCCAAAATAAAGCATTGCTGGATGGCTTTTTATAATGTGAGCGTCTGTCTTTTTGATTCATGAGTTTAACTCAACTATATTGAAACTATTATTATATTAGGACTTATTTTTGCAAATTACATTTTCTATTTATCACATTTTTTCTTTTCTCTTCCAGTAGCTGTATTAACGTTTTATGCTTTTTTAAAAGTTACACATTTTACACTTATATGCAGACATATTTTGTCTTTTTCTTTTTCAATTTAATAAGCTCATAAATACCCGTATCTTTTCCCTGAATATAATGCTCTTTTCTCCTTATACATCATTCTCTTCTGTTTTCACCCAGTTGTGTTGATATTATTTGCAGTTTAGTTCTGATTGTAATAGATGTTTATTTTGTTTGTTGGGCTTTGTTTTATTTTTCTATATGACAGTAAACCTCATTAAACTAAATACTAAAGTATTAAAGTAAATATTAAATTTACTTTAACATTTGATAAATATTACTTTACTTTAAAAATTAATAAGTATTACTTTAATATTTAATATTGTAATATATCTCATAGAATCCCCCTTGATTTATTTTCTTGCTTGAGTTGTTCTTCTGAGAATAAATTTGAAGATGGTCTTTCTGTGGAATGGAAGTTATAGGATTGCACATTCCAAGGTGGTCGTCAGTATCCACGTATGATTATTAAGCGAAAAGTTCTACAGACAGTGCATCCCTGGAGAACATGCCGTTTCGCTCTTCCATGTAAATGACAATTTGGGCTGAGTATAAAATTGTACCAAGTTTGAACTTCGCTATTAACACTTTAAAAAGATTCTTCTTTCATCCAGTATTCGAATGTTCAGTGTCAATTTAATTCTAGTGGGTTTTTTGGTTTGTTTTTTGTTTATAGAATGCATAGTCTTTTTAGGAAGCTTTTTTATATATAATTGTTTAATTTTTTAAAATTTTAAAGTGGTTTTGAGATTATGTTGTAGTTGGGCCATTTTCTTGGTCATTATTTTTTCAATGCTTTTTTCCCCCCTCTCTACTTTTTTGTGTCTGGAACTTCAGGTATAAAGGTACTGATAAACCTACTACTAAGTTCCCCATGTCTTAATTTTTCTTTTGCATTGCCAGTTACTTTTATCCATTTTATTTTCTTTTGAGGAGTTTCTTAAGATGATTTTCTGCTATATATATTCTGCTCTTTTTCCAAGCTACTAATTTTTAAAATTCAAGTATCATCTATTCCACAGATGTCGCTGTTTCTGCTTACTGTTCCCATTCTTTGCCTTTAATGTTTTTAGGGTATTTTAGACCTATTTATTATATTTTTTGTGTTTCAGTTACACTAATTCTGTTTCATGTGGTATAAACTATTCAGTTTGTAGTTTTATATGCATTTCTGTTCATTGAATTTCTTGTTATTCCTGGCCATAAGCTCCATTTCAGCTATCTTAGATAGCTGTGGAGGAGAGAGAGGCTAAAGTCTGGGTTTAGCTTCTGTTCCTGGCGTTCAAGGGAAGAGTTTGGAGAATATGCTTCAGGGCAAAGAGACCTCTACCACCTATTGAACATGACCTTGCAGGTGACCTTGCCCTTTAAAACATTCTCTAGACTTCATGCTTGGGTGTTGTTCTTTTCCAGAAGTCTCTAATTCTAGCCCAGTCTGTGAGGGAGTGGGGTAGGAAAAGTGTCGTTTCGTCTTTCTAGGTATATTTTGTCAGTTCTCATTCTAGACAGCTTGGTCTTTGATCCCAGCCAGATGTGAGCTGACTGTTGCTCTTCTGACTCCAGTAGCCGTGTGGTGGATAGTGGCACACCCAGGGCTGTGTGGAGGTGAGAAAAGAACATGCAGGTTTTCTCCCAGCTTCAGCTCTGCACCAGGAACCAGACTCCTCTACTCAGAACCATCTACTGACCCTCTTCTTTTCTACCCCAACATTCACCTCAGACTAACTCTTCTGTTTTCTTAGTGGTTTCTCAGTTTTATATTAGTTTCACAGATCCACCAGACTGTCTGATTTTCATAACCAAAAGAGGGCAGACACCCATGCATTCAGTCTTTTCAGGAATCATTAGCAAGTCACAAAAACAGATCTTACACAAAATACGTGTATACATTTTGGAAATAACATTTTCATGAAGGCTCAATGTTGCTTAAGAAAGAGTTTTAGCAATAAATTTATCAAGCATTATAAATGAGAAGAATGAGATTGTTCAATAGCTACAATAGAATTTATGAGCATCTAAGTAAAACACTTAAGGTCTGCATTTGTATCATTATTTAATGAATTTCTCCTTGTTTTATGTTTGGCTCCAAGGCAAATAGTCTACTTTAGGTAAAATCATGACTTTAGGTACAAAGGAAGCTAAAAAAGATTGCTCAGTAAACTTTTCAACTCAGTGGCTCAATGACGGTGGTGACAGCTTTTGCAATTAGTTTAGGCTCTTTGTTTCTTGAGGCAACTGTAAAACCTACAGCCACGTATTCACTTTTCAGTGAAATTGGTACACATCATAAAAATTGTAGTTGAGTTAATTGGTGCATTGGCTGACAGATTCAGCAAAGAGGCCAGGCCCTGAGCCATGCAGTTATTGCTTAAACTGCTCAGTTGTAACTATGTTGTCTAGGATCATTGAGAAGACTGTGCTTCCCCAAGGCTTATCTGAGGTACAAATTGAGGACTTTGGTATCCAGGGATGTCAGTCTGACACTTTTCATAAGCAACAAACACTCCAAATTACAAAAAATAAAAAGATATGCTCTACATGAAGATATTTTATAAATACCAAGTAATGACATTATGTTACTCAGAAACTTTCCGGTATCCGGATGGATAAAAAGTCAAGGATGATATAAAATCTATCTATTTTCTAAGTTTAAATTTTTTGTTCTAATGTTTATTATAGCCTAATATTTTAAAGTTCAAGAAATTTGACTCTTTTTCCTCATTTGACCCCAAAGACCTTCTCATCCGTTCAGTGGAAAGAAACTTTGAACTCATTTTCAAAAGTTGTCTATTTTGAGTTCTCTTGTAAAAAAAGGATTCCTGGTGTGTCTGTTTAGAAAACACTTTTTCAAAGGACAACAAATGCCTTAGGATAATTATTCTTAAATGTGGATGCTTCCCCTTCAGAGAGCATGAATAGAGGCAGTGAAGAGTGACTCACTCATTTTCAGTCATCTACAGCAAGTGAAAGAGAATATTTCTCTAAGTGTACTCAGGATATTAAACATTAAAAAAAATTAGAAGTGCCTTAGAACTAAGTAGATTTTTTTAAGTAAAGCTGAACCCTCAAGTTTTTCAAACAACTGATAGCTCCATGATACAGTGTATTTTTCAATTTCAGGGCATTGGCCACTAGACATATAGGCATTTAAAATGCTGTTCTGTTAACTAACTGTATGTAGAAGAAGAACAGTGGTAAGTCATTGAGCATAGCCTTAAATGAATTCTAAGTCTACATCCAGGCTCTTGTGGAATAACATTACTCTCTTCCTGATTTATTAGATTGATTCAAACATACATGTTTTTAGCTGTGTAAGGACCCTAGAATTTTTAGCTTTCCTGGGAGATTTTGACCTGTCATATTTAGAAACTGGAGGTGGATGTACAGTGAAACTAATGAAGCTTAAGCTTTAACACCCTTCGCCCTTTAGTGCCTTTAGAAGAGACAGCAATGTGTTCATATGGTCTTATGTATGTTAAATTTTTGCAAAGTAAGATATTTTTACTGTATTCAGTCAGGACCGCGGTATATTTCAACTTCAGCTTCTCCTCTGCCACAATTTCCCTCCTGTTGGGTGACCCTGGAATGTCTTAAGCATTTGTGGAATGTGGCTAAGGAGAAGTTGATTTGGGCATAAATCTAAGTTCACTGTTATCCCTTTTCTGATTGAAATAAGTATCTGCAATATTCTTTATTTTTATAATGTATTTTTTTTTATTAAAGGGAATCCCCAAACTGTCAGTGCTTTGGGTCCCCAAATCCTGAATCTACTGCAGTAAAAACTCTCATAGTAATGCTGAGGACAATGTAAATCCTTTAGGCTCCTTGCAGTTTTCATTGTGACCTGGTTTCATTTCTAGTCTCTATAAACTATTAAACTTCTGCCACTAGTGAGTTGTATTTCACCTGGGCTACACAGGTCTCCCTACACTGTGCTGGACACACAAGGTACATTTTCTAAAGAAGACAATCTCATCCTGTCACTTTCAAATCTCTATTTTCCGTACCCCAAGCATAATGTCCAAAGTCCTCACTATAACTTACAAGATAATGGATATTTTCTCTCTCCCCTGCTCAATCCCATTCCCTCCTCCACCCAATTGTTGTTCTCTCTGTGCTCTATAATAACCACTTCTATAGAAACGAGCCCTCAGGTCGGGCCACATTGTCCAAACTATAACCCCTTTCCAACTCACTTAGAGTAGGGTTGGATTTGGGATAGGCATCTGATCCCTTGGGAATTTCCACTTGCAGTAACCTGGATTTGGGGAAAAGGGCCTCTTGTCAAATTCTGCTGAGTCTCTGAAATATGAGTAATGGTATAGATGTGGGGCTGGGAAAGCAATGTTTCCACTACATGTGGGAAAAAAAAGAAAAAAAGAGCAAAAGAGCAACCACAGGAAAGACTGAAACAGAGATGCTGAATGAAGCAGAGATAAAACACCATTGTGGTCCAAAGACATAGAGAATCAGCTCATGATGGCTTGCCTAGGATAGATTCCATTCGCTCATAGGACCTGGCTACCTTCCCCCTCTTGGATTCTGTTAGATACCTCTGGATACTTATCACATATGCCTCTTTCTTTGTTAGACCTAAGTGGATTTCTTTTACTCATAATAAATAATTCTCACAAAATTGAACTACACTGAGTTCCCATTACACTCCCGTGTTCTCTTGCCTTCACACCTCTGCACAATCCTTTACTTACAACGTCTGCCTGGAGTTCTCTCCCTCCTCTTCAGGCACTGTCTCCACATCTTACCAAAATAACCCCTTAATCACATTTTTGAACTTACCTTTGAAAACGTCTGTCCTGGTAAGTCTTCCCCAGATACTCTATAGACTGAGTTAAAAATCTGTCACACCCCCTTTTTTGTTGTTGTCTGTTATTCCAAATGGTGATAAATTTGAGAATAAAAACTTGTGTTGTGCACAGTCATATTTGTTAACACCCACATAGTGCTTGATATAGTGGATAGACCCTAATTAATATTGGTTAAGGAAGGAAAGAAGAAATGGGGGTGAAGGAAGGGAGGAGAATAGGAAAGAAATAAAGAAGACCAAAAAAAAAAACCAAAAACAGTAAGATGAAAGTAAATGAAGTGGTTCATTAACTTTCAAAAATCACATCAAGAAATGGCCAAGTTGAGGTTTCAACTCAGCTTAATCTGATCTTCCAAATAGACTCTTTCTTATACACTAACCTGCTTCACTTTCTACCATAAGACTTAGCATGTAGAAGGTAATACATAAATGTTAGTTGACCTTAACTTGTTTGCCGGTCATTGATAAATATGGTAGCTCAGTGTAAAAATCGTCTTTTATTCATCAATTCATTCATTTATTGTAAATGTACTTTGCGCTAGGCACTGAGGAAGTGTAGGAGGATACAGAAACATATGGTCTATTGTAGTGAAAATAACAGCAATTACACAATAAGGATGGTATGTACATTTTTTATATGCTTATTTGCATCTGTATATCTTCTTTGGTGAGGTGTCTGTTTAGATATATATATATTAATAAATTTATTTATTTATTTGGCTGCATTGGGTCTTTGTTGCTGCACGCAGCCTTCCTCTAGTTGCGGTGAGCGGGGGCTACTCTTTGTTGCAGAGCACAGACTCTAGGCACGTGGGCTCAGTAGTTGTGGCGCACAGGCTTAGTTTCTCCACGGCATGTGGGATATTCCCGGACCAGGGCTTGAACTTGTGTTTCCTGCATTGGCGGCGGATTCTTAACCACTGCATCACCAGGGAAGTCCCAGTGTGTACATCTTTAACTCATTTTGTAAACAGATTTTTGATTATTAAATGAAAAATGTAAGTTACTTCCTGAGGGGCATTCTTGGCTCTGTAATGCACAAATTAGGTTATGTATACTTTGTACATTACAAAATAAATAAATAAATAAGTAAATAAATAAATAAAACATTACCAAATAAGGCATTACCATGGTGTCACTTAACATAGATAATCGATGCAGAAAAATATGCTCCGAGGAGTGTGAAGTTGGCTACACATTCCCCATTTAGTAGCAACAAGTATGCAAAAGAATATATTTGTTTTCATGGAAAATCCTTAAATAAAGCAGACAGGCAGTATGTGAGATCTACAAGTGTTAATCAGTAATAAGGAAATAAATAAATAGGGGCCGAAAACCTACTTTTTTCAACCCTCTGCTTGTTTTGTTATATAGCCTATCTCTAGTTCTCCAAATACTTTTAAGGAATTTATTAGGGTTCCCTGGAAACAGACTCTTGTGATGGAGATTTGAGTGTAAAAGGTTTACTGGGGAGAGCTTTAGGAGAAATTCCCTGTAGGGGTGTGAGGGTCCAAGATTCAGCAGAGGGAGAAGCTGAACAGCAATTCATTTTAAAAGGGCATCAGTTGATCCCACAGGGAGCTTTGAACCTGGATGGTCATGTAAATTAATCTTAGGTACCATAGGAAATATGTAGGAAATTGATTGAGAGACTAATAAGGACCAGACCTTTGTATGTCCTGCATCACTATAAGCAAGTTGCCCCAATGAGTGGGCATAACTGGGGGTGGGGCAATAGTCTTCCACAGAGGGCAGTTCTCAGGGAGGACATTATTTTCTGCTAGGGGTATCTAAATAATTTGAAGTGCAATTACCTGGATGATTCTATTAACTTTTTACTTCAGTTGGGTAATCTGTCTCTCATTAAAGTACCAGCAAATGTCATTTTAAAATATGTAGATATCTGTATGAGTATTTTTGAAATACTGTAAAATGTTTTTTCATGTTAAAAGTTTCAGGGAGATAGCAACTTTAGCTCATTTCAGCACCCCCCTACACACACACACACACACACACTTTTTTCTTCTTTTTCTCTATCAAGGCTTGCCTATCACCTCTTAACCAAAGGGCACCAATTTTAATGAACTAATCAGCACAATAATTTGTTATCCTGATTTCAAAATACAGTTGACCCTTGAACAACGTGGATTTGAACATCCCAGGTCCACTTATACACAGATATTTTTCAGTAATAAATACTACAGTACTACACAGTCCTTGATTGGTTGAATCTGCGGGTGCAGAGGAACCCTGGATAAGGAAGACCTATAAATGCCCATAAATTATATGGGGATTAACACCCCCTCCCGAGTCATTCAAGGGTCAACTGTACTGAATTTAATCTACTTAAATTAGATAAATTTGCCTAATAACTTGACTTTTAACTTGTCAGTCAGGATTGGTAACAATGGTGTCTAAATCACTCCAAATGAGAGGGTATTTTTTCTGCAAAATGTCTTCTGACTGTGTTACTCTCAATTAGTTGTCTCTAGCTACAGAACTCAGGAGGCATCAGTGATAACCTAAGAAAGTAAATCTGTGTAAGAATAATTTACCAGATGACTTTCTTCTCAGATCGCTGTCAGTAGTTACGTTTGTCTGTAAAACCCCAAAATGTGCATAGAGGAGATGAAGGTCGTGAATCATAAACATCTTATATATACATAGTAATGAGTGAACGGTACTTTTGGTAATTCAAAGTTTCATTATCTGCATCATTTTTGCTAATTGCATGGTTTATATCTTGCCCATAACATTATAAAAGTTACTAGTTTTCCATTATATACCAATATGTAAAGTATACTGCACAAATGGATTTTAGATTCCTGTTTGCCAGAGGAGCTTCATTAAGCATCAAACACAAAGGAAATGGCACAGGTAAACATGAATCCATTCTTCATTTTTGCTTCTTGGAGACATTTTATTTTTGGAGACAGTCTCCTTAATTAACATTTGTTTGTCCTAAAATTTTTGTCAGGTTTTATAATGTCATGCTTCTTAAGGTCAAGCTCATGTTTGGAAATATGTACTTGGGGAAAAATATGGCACTTTTGTCATCCTTATATTTCCAGAACCTAGTGGGGTGCCTTGCTTTCAGTAGCTGTTTATTGAAGGTGAAAGAAATTAGCTAAGTGATAACAGGCCAACTAATTGAGTGTCTGTGTACCAAGTTAATTATAGTGTTTATAGTTATGAACACTATAATGTTATACTCACCCTTGAAAAACCATATGTGGATGTAACTTATTTTATTAACTATGTGTATATAAAATAATACTTGTTTATATAATTTCTTATAAAGTGTGGATATTTAATTGCATAAATAGGATTAAATGTAGGGCCCATGCATATTATTAAAATGCTCTAGAAGAAATAAATTACCTTACAAACTTAAATTTCTAGCTGTATTACTTGGCATATGTTTCTGCATCTTTAAACATACTGATAACTAGCATGGCTGGTTGAATCTTGGAACAAAGCTCTAAAAATAGTTGACATTTTGCTGTTTCCATAGTAACAAGAAAATGGCTTCATACTCTAGCACTGCTCCCACAGAGCTTAATGTTCTCTCTAGATTGGCTATACACTATACTGCTTCCTTATTGTCGTAAAAACCATCATTACTCTTTTCTTCATGTCTTTGATGTGTCCTATAACAACCTGATCACTAGTGTTAACAATCTGAATGTTTACCTGCTATGGTAAAGCAAACATTCCAGTTATTTTTCAAGAAACTGAGTTTTACCTCAAAGAGTGCTAAAACCAGACTGAGTTTTCACATGATGTGATTTGGACTGTCCTAGAAGGCTCCAGATAATATCTCCATTAGCCTGTGTCTAATATTTCACCAGTGGGAGATGATTCTTTTAGCTGAAATAATTTTCCACCTCTTTTAATGAACCAACCACTGCTAACTGTGTAGGGACCCCTAGTAAATCCCATAAGGTTGAGTATAACTCTTTGTAGCATTCATACCAATTCCAGTATACCTTTTCCCCTAAAGAATTATAAACTTCATCAAAGTAAGGGGTTTGTCTGTCTTGTTTTGTAAGTAATCCTGTGTTGTGGGTACAGTGGGCACCTAATAGATGTTTTGATGAGTGAATGGTTAGATGAATAAAAATGTGTTTAATCTGGGAGAGGGAAAATTAATTTTCAACATGGCATTTATACTTTTTAAGGTTAATTAAGTTCTAAAATATCTCTCTCTATCCCCTGACAACCCAGTGGTAGTTGTATACCGGTTGGTGATTTTGGTAGGTAGAATAACAGCTCCTCAAAGATGTCCAAGTTCCTATTCTAGGAACCTGTGAATATGTTAGGTTATATGGCAAAGGATAATTAAGGTAGCAGATGGAATTCGGGTTACTACTCAGCTGAACTTAAGTTAGGGAGGTAATCTTGAATTATCCTGTTGGGCCCTGCTATGGACTGAATGTATGTGCCTCTCACCCCCAAATTCATATGTTGAATCCTAATGCTCATTGTGATGGTGTTGAAGGGGGGCCTTTGGGAGGTGATTAAGGCATGAGGGCAGAGCCCTCATAATTGAGATTGGTGCCCTTATCAAAGAGGCCAAGAGAACTCCCTTGCCTCTTCTGCCAAGTGAAGCTACGGTGAAAGATTGCAAACTGCCAGGGCTTTGATCTTGGACTTCGCAGCATCCAGAACTGTGAGAAATAAATTACTGTTGTTTATAAGCTACCCAGTCTGTGGCATTTTGTTATAGTAGCCCAAACAGACTAGGCAGGCTCAGTATAATCACAAAGGACCTTAAAAGTGAAAGAGGGAGACATAAGAGAGAACAGGGAGGTGGCAGCATGAGAAACATTTGGCCGGATGGCACTGGCTGTGATGATGGAAGAAAGAGGACATAAGCCAAGGGAAGCAGGTGTCCTTGGAGCAGGAAGAGGCAAGGAAACAGACTGTTTGCTAGTGTTTCCAGAAGGAATGCTGCCCTGCTGACACCTTGTTTTTAGCTCAATAAGAGTTAATCTTCTGAGCTCTAGAATGGCAATATGAGAAATTTGTGTTGTTCTAAGCCATTAAGTCTGTGATACAATTGTATCACAGACTTAATGGCTTAGAACAACACAAATTTCCATTAGCAAATGGAAACTAATATAATGGGGAACAAAAAGAATTTTCAATAATAAGAAGTTGACCTAGAAATAGAGGGCTAGATAACTTTGTTTATTGAGATTCTTTGATTATTCAGGGGATAACCTGATAATTTGGGAAGAAGAAACATAACTGCCTCTAGAGAAGTCAATCTCTGACATGAAACAAAATGAAAGTAAAATTTCTATTCTGTATTTAAGAAATTCTTTTTATTTATTACAATTTTTCATTAGAAAAAATCCAAGTAGAATAATTTTTATTACTAGATTTGAATGAGAAACAGGTTAAACTAATAAGGAAGCAATAAATGAGAAACCAAGTCACCAGTTTCATGCATTGTAAGCATATGATCAAAGTATTATTGTCCTGTTGATACAACCTATATTTGATGGATTGTTTTTGTGTGTGATAATGTACCACAATTCACCAACTTTACTCCACTGATTTAAAAGATATAAGACTTTACTGCTGGTATTGAAATAATATTTTATAAATATGTATTAACGATATATAAGGAATTTTTAATGTTTTTTAATTCAACTGTATTATAATTTTCATCTTCCTTTTATCAAGAATAGAATAATCACTCTATTTATAAGACTGTGTTCCACATTATTAAGAAAGAGACATTATAATATAATTGATTTTTATAGCCAACTTAATCTTTTACACTTTGAGATCTATGAATGGCTTCTTGCTCTGGTAAGTGTGATGTTGGTGCATTTATTCAACATCATCTCTTGAATATCTATCATGTATACCCAATAAGGATCACAATTTCAAAGAGATAAATGCTTTTTTTATGGTTGTATGTCATGAAATGAGCAGTTGTGTGATACCAAAATATCATTTTGCTCAAATCTGACCCAGTCCAAACCTTCTGCACTTAAGTTATATTCACTTAGAATTTTCCCACCCAGATTTATTCTTTTGCAACATTTATTAAATGTCTGATTTTAAGTAGAGAAATGGCATGTTCTTTTATACACTTAAGAACCATAATGTTGGCTGATATATGGAGAATGGTTTGTAAGGAGGACCAGGAGCCCTAGAACAAAATAAAAGATGAGGTCGCATAAGAGCCTGTAGTAATGGGCCAGGTGAGTGAGAGGTTGGTTTGATTTAGGATAATTGTAGATTAGTTGGAAAGAACTGGGTGTATTCAAGAGATGTAGATATTTTTTAGAGTTAAATTTCACATGAAGTATAAATGGATATGATGAATAAAGCACATCAGGAACATGATCTAGTTTTTGGTATGAGCTACTGAATGGATGTATACTGAAAAGAAACAGATGAGTATAAAAGCAGGTTTGTTTGTGGAAGGTAGCTTATGTGGGAGTTCAATAATTCTGTTTTGAACATGGTAAGTCTGAGATGACTCTGGGTATTGAAGAAGAAATTTGGATAGACAAATCTGGAATTTCAGGGAGAGGTCCAGGGTGGAAACATTGATTTGATAGATGTAGATTTATAGATAGATGGTAGCTAAAGCTGTGGGCCCATGTGAGATTCCCGGGAGTGTGGGGGGTTATAGAGAGGACCTAGGGGACGCCAGCATTTGGAGTCTGAGCAGAAAACAGAATGACCAGCAGACAAGCCTGAGAAGAGAGTCTGCAAAGTAGAGGAAAACCAGGAGGAAGTGATAGAACAGAAGCCAAAAGAGGTAAACATTGGATTTGACATTGACAAAGACATACCCCATTGAGTGCAAACAAAATAAATAAACCAAAATATATTTCCATTAATTTGAATATTGATTAATATTGTTTTTACCTTAAGCTTTCCAATACTAAAGTAAATAAGCCACTTATATTTAAATATATAAGTATGTTATTATTTTTATAATATATTTTGCCATTAGGGTATCTTGGTCAGCTTTCTAAAATGTGTAATTTTTATCTAACAGATATTCACTCATTTGGCCAATTTCATGCACTTATTTTACATATTTGAAACCTAAAATTGTCATTATCCAAACACCTATTTCAGTGGACTTAGTCTATTATAAATTATTGGACAAATGCTTCATTATCTCCTTATGAATAGAAATCAATTGCTTTTACATCTATGTTTTATTTCAATTCAGTGAACAATTACTGAGTACATACTATTCTAGCTGCTGTTCTTGTTCCTGGTAATTGAGAAGATAGTAAGAGCTTATACTTTGTGAGAAGAATAGCAATCAATATTGAATTTGGCTAGAGTGACCAAAATAATAGCTGTTTAAAAAGATAGACATTTATCTCCCATTTATGGGAAAAAATATATCAAGGTAGTCCAAAGATGATAAATACAGTAATTATCCAGAACACAATTCCTTCTGTTGGTCATGTCACCTTTCTCTACACATGGTTTCCACTTTATGGTACCATTTGGTTCCAGTCTGCATATTCTCACTTTAGCAAGCGAAAAGTAGGTAGAGGACAGGATCAGTGCTGAGGACACTTCTTGGAAGTCAGAGCTTAATCACATGGCATGACCACCTATGATGTAAGCTGGAAGCCATAATGGCCACCTGAATATATGGGTTCCTCTTAACAAACCCACAAGGGCAGTTTTTCAGTGTAGACATTTGCATAAATAATTTTTACAAGAAAATTAATGATTTTCAAAAAAAATGTACAGAGTGCCAGGAGAATGCAAAAAAATGGAAGCTCACCCAACATGGATAGAACAAGAAAGATTTAATTTCACCTAATGTGAGTCTTACAGTGCATTTTGCAAAAGGGAGGGAAAGGTCTTTTAAAAATGAAAATAGAATGAACAACGGCACCCAAGATCAGTTACTTTATAATATCAGTTACTTTAGTAGGATATATGATTAGATGAGGTTTTTAAATGGAAAAATAAGTAACTTGAGATATGTGTAAGACTAGAGAACTAGGCAGCTCTCAGAAAGTGCTGTATGCTGCACTAAGGAACCTAGATGTGTCTTTGTTAAATTCAGGGCACTGTTAAAGGACTTTAAACAGGACTGACATCATGCAGATTGCATTTTAGCTAGATTACTTTGGCAGGATTGCAGAGCACAGATCTGAAGCAGAACCAAGTTGGAAGTAGAAACATAATTTAAATGAAAACAACACTTTGGAAAGATGATGAGAGTCTGACATAAGGAAAGATAGTAGGGAGTGTTGTGTAATAAAGAATTGTCTGGCCTTTGCCCCTGGTTTCTGAGAGGGAGTCTCAAAATTCTTGGAATTTCAAGAATGATTGGAGTGCGTTTGTTTTGCCTGGTAGTGCCCTCACACCAGTCCTGAGTTTATGTTAATGAGACTGGCTCAGGATAAGGTCTGACCACATTAGAAAGACCGAACCTAATTAGAGGCTTTTGAGCCACTTGATATCTGACTGACTTCACGGAGGGAGGGGGCAGGAGACAGAGTTAACTAACAGGCCAATGATTCAATCAGGTGTGCCTGTGTAATGAAATCCCAATAAAACTCTAGACTGGGAGGCTTGGGTGAGCTTCCAGTTAACAGCACTCTGTGTGTATTGTTACACATCAGTATAACTGGATGGTGATGTATTAGCGTTTGGGACCCACCCAGACCTCGCCCTATGCATCTCTTCTTTGTCTGGTCCTGATTTGTTTCCTTTTCTGATGTAATAAAAACTGTATTTTAAGTATAGCACATTCCTGAGTTCTGTGAGTCTTTCTAGTGAATTATTGAAACTCAGGGTAGTGGAACCCCTAAGTTTGATGCCCGTTTGTCAGAAGGGCAGGCTCCAGGCTTGTGTCTGAAGTGAGGGCAGTTTTATGGAGGACTGTGCTCTTAGTTTGTGAAGTTTGACCCAGCTCTGTGTATTTAGTGTCAGACTTGCATTGCAGGGAGCAAAAAAGGAAAAGGAAAGAGACTTTAGGTATTTCAGGTGATTGTTAAAGTTCCAAACAAAAGAAATTACAATTGTAGCCTAGGTTAAACATTAGCTGGATTTTATGTAAATTGGAGTTAAATGCTCACTGCAGAATATTTAAACATGTTTACTTCCATGCTGTGAGCCATTTCCTGTTTCAAGGAATACTCCATAGACAGCAGGACTTTAGTGTAACTGGTCCCTGCCCATTAAACATGCTTCTTTCTATTATTGAGAAAACCAATAATGCCCCAACCAATTTTCAAAATGTACGTATTTATTGAAAGCGACCGATTGAATGACATAGAGTGAGAAAAAAATCACTGTGGCCAAGGGAAAAATGCTGAAAAAATAATTACGCAAGCAGAGAAAAAAGAGGAAATGCAGATGCCTGAGAATAAACAGTGAAAATGGTAGATGAGAAATGAGAGGATAATATGGAAGCCAAGGGAATTTGTTTAATGAACAGCAAACAAATGAAAAATTCAGAATGTTTTTTAAAAGAAAGATATAAAGGATTACAGGTGTCTTTTATATAGTAAGGCAGTTTTCACTAACAGGAAAATTTTCTGACTTTATAGATTACCTTGCTATCTGTTTTTCAGGACTAATACGTTTTTTTGTTTTTAATATTTATTTATGTATTTGTCTGTGCTGGGTCCTAGTTATGACACACGGGATCTGTTAGTTGTGGCATGCGGGATCTAGTTCTCTGACCAGAGATCGAACCCGGGCCCCCTGCATTGGGAGCGTGGAGTCTTAACCACTAGATTACCAGGGAAATCCTAGGACTAATAAGTTTTGACTAATGTCTACGTATTTGGATAAAACTGAGAACTTCCACCTGGAAATTTACAAATCTAGGTATCTAAAAATCAAATGTTTGATGCAGCTAGCATAAAACATCTTGATTGTTCTTATATCTATCTTGGCTTTTTTTGTTAATATCTGAACTTCCAGATATATTATGATTTATGTGAGTAACTAGAATAAATGGATGATTGGACATACTCTTTTTTACTTTTCATTCAGATGTTTTGTCTACACTTATCCAAACTGTACATTTCCAAATAAAAGATGAGAATTCTGTTTCTCCATGTAAATGTGCAAAAATTGGGCAATATTAAGTTAAACTTTGCAATTTAATTTGTTAGCTCTGATTTAGAAATGTCTATGCATATTTCACTGCTCCTAATAAAAGGTGATACCTCAGCAACTATTTGTGACTTTTATAAACTTTAATTTACCTGCTAATTTTTTTCCTCAATTTTAACTAGGTGAGGAACAAATGAAAGGCAACTTTAAGCTCTCTCAGTTTTAATCAAAATTGAGGAAGATATGGCTTAGACATTAGGTTGAAAAGATTTTGGAAAGTGATACATAATATTACATATTCTCTGACTACTGCACAGTGTTCATTTAGAAAACTAGATTAACATGGCAGATTTTTTGGTAAGGGTTTGTATTTTTAAAGGATGATACTAAATAATATTATGACATGTGTTCACATGGGACAGAAGAATAATCCTTGTAATAATTGTCAGATAGACTGATTTATCTGTAGGCTTCATAATGAATTTGATGATATTCATCTACTATATATCAGTCTTCTGCATGGTTGGTTCCAATGTAAATTTAATAATTCTTTATTCAACTTACTAATATCTTTTCCCTTTTAACTTATATCTTATAGTAATATGCTACTATCTTATGCCCATAATTCACTCTTCAAAGAACACATTTTATTATAGAAAGGGTTTTGCTTGCTTTTGTAGATGTAATTTTTAGTCTATAAATGAGTTTAAATTTTACTAAGTATATTTAGTATTATCTTTAATCTGCTACATCAGAAAACATATAATCAGGTAATTTGTGTGTATCATGAAGATTTTTAAAAGTTCATCTCCCTTACTTGTTCTCTACCTGATATAGCCTTCAGGAATCCTAGCCAAAAAAAACCAACAAAAATGCATTTGACGAACTCCCTGTTAGTGTAATTTATTTGTAGATTCTCTTAAGAAAATTAACCTCCAGACAATAATCCAAACTTGTTCTTCTGAACAAACACATCATTTTTTTTTTTTTTACTTGAGTTAGTAGTTTACTTTATCTTCTCATCCTACCCTTTGTACAACAACAGCAAAAAGCAAACACATTCATACATAGGCACAAACTGAGAGGGGGAGAGAGAGACAGAAAGCCAGTGGTTGTGGAAACATGCTTTCTGTGTGCTTTCTGTAAATTTGTTGTGTAATTACTACCCAGGCCTTGTCTCCTCTTTAAAGAATTACGTGGCATAATTTAATTTTCCTTGAAAGATGAACATTTCTTCTGACTCTTGATAAATATATTTTTGCATGATAAGGAAATACTGGGTTTCTTTTTTTTTTTTTTTTGCGTTACGCGGGCCTCTCACTGTTGTGGCCTCTCCCGTTGCGGACCACAGGCTCTGGACGCGCAGGCTCAGCGGCCATGGCTCACGGGCCTAGCCGCTCCGCGGCACGTGGGATCCTCCCAGACCAGGGCACGAACCCGTGTTCCCTGCATCAGCAGGCAGACTCTCAACCACCGCGCCACCAGGGAAGCCCAATACTGGGTTTCTGAGAATCTAAAATACAGATTTTACTTCATTGAAACCAGAATTCGGCTATCAGGAGAGTTCTTTTGAAGATCAAAATGGACTTACCATCAGAGTGAGATGGCCAATGAAAGCCCAGCCCAAATACTCCTTATGTCCATCTTTCCCCTGAGATAACAGTTTTTTAAAAACTCATTCACAGGCACATTGGCAATTTATAATGCATGGGGGCCGTAAAGATGAAACAGGATTGGGCCCTGCTCTCAAGGAGTTGAGTTTTGGCTAGTGTTGTTTCTGATCATGCCCAGCTAGTGTTTTATCAGCATCTCGTTTTTACCCCAGATTGATTGCCATGTTCAGCTCCAGGTACTGTTTTGATCTAAAGGACTTGTCAGACACCCCCTTCCCTACCACTGTCTGGTTGCCTGGTCATCTGAACAAATTCTAGCCTGGCTTTCTCCTCTGATCATTTGGCATTAGCACCTTTATCACTGACCACGTCCACACTCTGAATCCAGTCCTGATGAGGAGATTAGGCACCCTCTGTGCCTGGCTAGGTTAAATAACATCTGACATTTTTTTATTTTAGTTTTTGATTCCAGGTTTGGATGACACTATCTACCAGTAGGGTAGGACAAAATCCTCATAATCACTGTGTACTTCCAGAGTAGATACTGACTTTATTGATTCAGCAATACTCAAGAGAAAGTTTATACCCATAATTCCACTTGACTTCCTTGTAACTGACAGTTTTTACTCATTTTCTACTTTTTAGAATAAGGGTTCGATCAGCTTCCAAGCTAATTTTCAGAGGGTCTCAGAGAAGTTAAAGGAAGTGTTCTTGGAATGAAGTTCAGCACTTCCCAACCAATTGGGTGAGAAATTAGACATTACCTGTCGGCTGAATGCCATGATCTCAAGTGGCCCATGTGGTCTCTTCTTCACAATAGTCGCCAGTTCCAGTGACCACATGACTGTATCTCTCTCTGCTGCCTTCAAAATCTGTCCACTAGATTAACAGACACTTCTCTTTCACACTAAACTTAAAACCACAAATCACTTGTATTCTTTATCCTGAAAACTCATCTTTGTGGAATTAATGATGCAAAAGAATTTGAAAGTTATTTCATCTTACACTTCTGATTTGAATGGAGAATTATAACCTACTGAAAAGAAAGTATATAGTTCATCATAATTGACTCAGGAGTTCTCATTTGTTTTCAACCTTCTATTTTCACTACAATAAAATTTATATTATTTTCGGCAGATTTCTCAGTTAGGTGAAAGTATACATCATTAATAGCAAATCACCAGAAATAAATTCATGATTTTCTCATATAAAGTATTTGAGTGTTCTAAACATGTAGCTTGTTTCAAAAAACGATTTTATAGAGGATATTTTCAAAATTAGAAATTATTCAAAATTTTCATGAGTACATGGGTTTGAAAAAATATGTGAAAGCTCGTTAAACATAGAGGTTAATTACAATTTGGCTTCTTTAATAGGAATCAGATAATTTAACAAATGTTTATGAATGAATATGACAGGAATTTGTCATGCATGTTGTAGCACGAATAAGAATAGGGATTGCTACAGTAGATATATCGTTGCAGAATTTAATTTAATTTTTAGTCTTAACAGCTAAGTTCAGGATTTATCAGTAGGATTTAATATCTTTGTTTCTTCTTGGACTGAGAATTATGCTAAAGGCTTCAATTAAATAAACTGAAGTTGACTTTATCTCTGTTTCACCTGACACTACCTTGATATTGAGACTTTTTTTTCCCAGCCACCATCACACCAAAAGCTAATACATTTTGCCCAAATATTGGACAGGAAATACTGATTTTAGCACCTTTCTAAAATCTATAAAGCAGAGCTATAAATGTTCTCTCATATCAGATTTTAATCTTCTAATGCCTCTGAACTTACCCCTTCAGCATAATGGGGTATAGAATATGTCATTGCTTTAAGAGGTTAGGTCCCAGTGAATGTGTTTTGGAAGAAAGTTTAATGAGTCATCAGAGTAAGTACTAAGCCTCTGTCTTGCCCTCAAGTAACTTCTAGTCAAGTGGTGGTTGAAAATATAATAAATGAAGTATAAAGTAATAATAACAAGTAATAATACCTACTCTATTAGTGGAGAAAGTTATCTGCCATAACAAATAAATACAGCATTTCAATGGCAAACATAATAACACTTTATTTCTTATTCCAGTAGTAGCCCAGTTTCTGATTAGGCAAGTCTTCTGGACATGAAGAGCTTATTGTCTTCAGTTTCTGTTTGTCAAGTAGTACTTTAAGTTCCTTCCATCTTTTGATTTTGTCAAATAACCTTAGAACCCTTTGCTTGCAGCCCCTGACAGAGAAAGAGAGAAAGGGGATCTCCTGGGATATATATTTTGAGTCAGACCTAGAAGGGTACGTGTTACTTCCACCTTTATTCCATTGTTCAGAACTCAATCTCATCACTGCAGCAAGCAAAACTGTGATATACAGTCAAGCTAAGTGCTCAGGAAAAAGAGGTAAAAGATTTAAAATCTTGCCAGTCTCTGCCACTATGTGCCAGTTTGGCCACCAAATATCCGTTGCACTCCTCCTGTGTACATATGACACATCTCCTTCTTCCTAAGTCAGGTAATTAAAAAATCCTATCCAATAGTCCTATCAGTTGCTGGCCCATGTGCTCCAGGTGATGAGCAGTTATTTCTGGCTGATCTAGCTGTTGCTTGTGGTATGAACTGAAAATACATGTTATTAAAAGTTATATGCATTTCCATACCCAGTATATCATGATAAAGTGAGGACATGATAATTACAATAAAAGTTGCCCAGAAAGGTCAGAATGGACCATCCAGAGCAGTCACTACCCTAGAATGTAGCAGTTACTAGAGTCTACTGGGCACACATTATGAAAACCTCCTAACTGGGGGTAAGAAAAAGGTCCTGTTAACTCTGATTTTGTTCTCTAATAACACTCCCTTAAAATTTTTCATGGTTCCTTCCTCTGCTCTTTAGAAAGTACTTTTCTGGGGCTTCCCTGGTGGCGCAGTGGTTGAGAGTCCGCCTGCCGATGGGGGGGACACGGGTTCATGCCCCAGTCCAAGAGGATCCCACATGCCGTGGAGCGGCTGGGCCCATGAGCCATGGCCGCTGAGCCTGCGCGTCCGGAGTCTGTGCTCCGCAATGGGAGAGGCCACAACAGTGAGAGGCCCGCGTACCGGAAAAAAAAAAGAAAGTGCTTTTCTGTTATCCTCCATGGCCAAAGCTAATATGGATGAGAGAGAGTATGTCCTCTTTGGGGAAATATAGCTGTGGCACTGCTTCTTGTCAGAGACTCATCAAATACCCTTGGGTTATTTCAGTAGAGGGTTTAAGACAGCAAGTGGTCATAGACTATTTTTAGACTAGGCTTGCAGTTTCTTTGGCAATACAATTTCCTCAAAAACTTAGGAAGCTTTTTATCTGTTTGCTTCTAGGCAGTTCCATGTGGCAATAAACACAAATATGTACCTAAAAGGATTTCCCAAGCTTGACTTTCTCCTTTATTATCTCCATCCACATGCTCTCTGATTAACTACAGCTACCTTGAGGCTACAGACGCTAAGAGTCTTTGGTAATATTCTTAATCTGATTTTTTTTCTGCAAAACTGAGTCACTTAGTTTAATTTGAAAGCTTTCTTGGACTTTTGTTTCTCAAGTGTTGGCTCTGTCTCTTACTATTTATGGTCCAGAGCAATTAGCTTTTCCATACCTATAATGCCCTTGATTGGTGGACTTTCTCCATTCCCTTTGCTCTCTCCCTGAAAATCAGCTGCTTTTTTAATTGGCAGCTCCCTTTCTTGTAATGTCTTTTAAAAAGCAGCTCATAATAGCCGATGGATGGTATCACTCTGACTCCTTCTAGGCACTACCTTAAAATTATTGGCTCAGTAAGTATGTGGTCCTCATTTCAAGTTGCTGCAGGTGAATGTTTACTAAATGTTTTGCCACAAAATAATATGACTCACCAGGCTTCAAGCTTGCTTTTTTAAGTTCCTTTGCCTCCTGCTTCCTAACCACTAAATCAGTAGCAGCACATGATCAGTTTTGGTTTTGTTGATAATACCATCCTTCTAGGTTGGAACTTCTGTATTAGTAAGAACAGGCCACTGTTGTAACAAACAACTCCAAAATTTCAGTAGTTTAACTCAACACATGTGTGTTTCTCTTTCACACAAGAGCCTAATGTTTGTTTTATTGGATGACGCGCATGGAACGTTTTCATCCAAGTTGTTTTTCATGGATCTAGTTGCCTTCAAATGTCTCTGTGACACTCCAAGGCCTCAGTGTACAGTGCCTCCAGCTTGGCTCAATAGGGAAGGAAAGAGAGTAGAAAATCCTGCTTCTGTTTTTAATGATCCAGGCCTGTAGGTGATGTTCATGGCTTCTACCTACACTTCACTAGGTTGTGAGAGAAAGAGATCAATCAAATGTAACTCCACAATTGTTGGCCAGAACCACTGGGCGAATTGCAGCACCAGTTAATTAAATGAGAAACTCTGGCTGAGATCAAGTGATTTGGAAGACTGGGATCCAGGTGTTCAATTTGCACATATCAAGTGTGAGATGTTAAAAGACATTCAAGTGGAGATGTTAATTAAGTTGTTGTCTGTACAAGTCTGGATTTTAGGGGTAAGGCCACTGTTGGTGGTATAAATTAAGGAGCCATCAAGAAATGGAAGATATTTAAAGTTACAGGACCAGTTAAGTTCACTTAGGCATTGTACACAGCTAGGGAACAGAAAAGGGCCAAAGACAGAACTCTGGGGCATTCCAACATTTAGAAAGATGTCTGGAGAATCTGGCAAAGAAGTTTAAAAAGGAGGTGTCAGTGAGGTAGAATGAAAACTAAAAGATTGGCAAGTCTTAAATTCCAAGTAAAGAAAATGCTTCAAGAAAAGGAATCAGTGGTCTTCTAGGTCAGATAGAATGAGAGCCAAGAGTAAAGCACTGACTTTAGTTAGATAAAGGCCATCAACAGAGGCAGTGACTTGGGAATGGTGGGGAGAAAAGCTGAATCTAATTTGGTTTTAGAGAAGATGGAGCAGGGAAATGGGGGCTGAGCTGGAGGAAGAGGAAGAGAGGAGCCATATTAAGGAGTGAAGCATGATAGCACATGTGTAAATGATCCAGTAGAGTGAGGAGAACTGAAGAGCCAAGAGACAAAGGCATCATTATAACACAATGTGATTGAGAGGAGAAAACAGGTGGAATTTTTTTATATACAAAGAGAGTTGGCCTCAGAAAAAGTTCATCCTTTTAGAAGAGAAAAAAAGATGGGTTTGTGGATTTGTGGTGGAAAGATAAAGATGTTCTTTTCTGATTCCTTTAATTTTTTTCAGAGAAAAAGAAAAATAGGATAACCAGTTTAGAGTGAGGAGTGGGCTTTTGAGATGAGAGGTAAAAGAAAAAATAGCTTTCTCAGAAAAGGTTATGCTGTTCTCAGTACTGACCCCAGGATTTGCAAGCTTCAGCTAAAGCATGAAGGTCAGTGGGGCGTCAGGAAAGGTACATTCCTTGTTGGTGGTGGTGGGTGGATCTTAGCTGGCTGCTTACTACCAGGGTGGGAGGAGTTTAGCCTGGTGCTGGCCTAAAGCAAAAGCATAGTTTTTTTGTCAGATTTGGACAGTTTCAGAGTACAAGCTGCTGCAGCTGGATCTTGAACTTTACAGGCACAGCTGAAGCAAAGAGTTGCTTTTTAACTTCAAGGCAGCTGATTATCACATACCCTATTGAGCAGTGCTTCTCAAACTAGCTTTGGTGAAAGAGCGTTTTTTTTGCTTTTGTTCTTTTTTTTTTAAGTACAAAGTCATCTTGGACTGACAGTTTTGTAAAATATAATACAAATTAAACTATTTAAAAAAATTGAATGAAAATTCATATAAAATACAAGACTCAACATTTTTATTATTCTTTACAACAGAAAAAAGTATATATGCACCCCAATAAATCTAATCTGAACAGGCATAAAACAGTGAAAAATAAATAATTACAAATTTAAATGCATTATTCATTGAAAATATTTGTATATGTTATTAGTATAGAAAATCTCTCCTATAGTCCTAACTTTGTTCTTCAGTTGTGAATCAACAAAACTTACATGTGAAATAGTGATTCACGTATTAAGCACCTGAAATCACTCTTGGAGCCAATCTATGTATATCAATATTTAAAAGTTTTATAGCTACAAATGAACTTCTTTTTCTTTTTGCTTGTTAACTTATCTAATATAGGTTGAATGAATGATACTTATGGAGACAATGATATCTAAACCGGTTCTATGTTTTGTTTTTCATTCTCCTTGCTTTCAATTCTCATAGTGCAGAAACCAGTTTCACATATACTTAATATACATAAGTATATTAATAGGAACAGAAGAAGAGATTTTAAAGCAATTTCAGCAAGGTTTGATATTCATTTTAAATTTTATTCAAGAAGAAGCAAGTAATGTTATACTTTTAAAATTTATCTCCAGTCCTTCCATAGTAGCCAGGTCCAAAAATTTATTCTGCAAAGTTACAGTTATATTTCAATTATCTCCTGGTAGATGAAATGGATTCTGGATTCATTAATTTCCTATTCATGTATCTTCATTTGATAGAAAATAAAATTCCAAATATGCTATCAAATTTTTAAGGTGTTCAGTGATAGCTTCGACAGATTTGCAAAATCAAAATGATGATCTGCTTCATGGATAATTGCTGTTTATGGAACATGGCTTTAATCAGCAGAAACTCTGTTCTTTTAAGCTTCTAACTTGCATTTGAGATGGATGCTTTCGGTGCCCCATCCAGACCCCTTTTACCAGATTCCCTTGCTCCTGAGAGTATCTGCCGCTGTAGCCCCCAGGTGTACCTCAGTGCCATTACACTCCAGGACACCCCACTGGGTCAAGCTAAGCCTAAACTTCAGCTAAACCCATAACTTTTCCTAGCTTCCTAACTAGGAAGCTTCCTTTCCCAACTTCCCCATCCCCTTACAGGTTTTACCAGACAGTGTACCCTCAACTCAATCCCTGGGGCAAGAATCCACATCTCAGGCTGTGCTTATAGGGAAGCTGTCCTAAGACCTGATGACAAGGTCTGCCATGATTCTATATTTTTAAGCTTTGCAAGAAGTCATCAACATTCAATCACTTAGGGAGAAGACATTATGCAAAATTAGGTTTTTCCTTCTAGAGATGGTTTTGCACATTGGCAGAATTAAAATTCTGCTAGGATATTTCTCCCAGTTGAATTTATGTTCACAAGTATCATAGTCTGAAAACATCCTGGAGGGGCTTGATCTGATACTTTATGCTCCTAAGCCTCTTTCCCTCAGAAACTACCAAGTTTCTACTGTGCTCTTTGGCAACACTAGGTACTAAATTATAGGAACATAATTTTGCTTGGGGAACTGCTTTAAGGAAAAGGGTTGGCTTGCTTTTAAATTTGGTGAATATTGGACTAATTCTATATTAATTTTGCATATGCTGTCATCTTTAAGTGTTCTTTAAAAGTGAGGTTCATCAGAAACATGACATGAAATTAATTCATTTTGTGAGGCCATAAAAATTTCTTAATAAATCTTTTTCTGGTGAGAGTTAGCCTAACAAGTCTACATAAACATTGAGAGTCTTCTGGCTAAAACTGAGTAAAGTGTGAAATGGAAGAGGGTATTTTTGGCTTTAATTTCTTTGGAGATTTAACTCATGGGGGAAGGAGATTTTGATTTTGCTAATTATTTTAGACTCCAGCTTATAAAGTAGTTTGATTTGTGGATTTTTCTTTCTCCACCTCCAGGGTAGAGTAAGGGCTAGGGAGAGGTTATGAGTATCAGAGAGAATGGAATTTGATAATGGGAGTAGGTTTACATGTAAATTTTGACCATCTCTATCAAGGAGAGGTTTTTTTTTTTTTTTTGCGGTACGTGGGCCTCTCACTGCTGTGGCCTCTCCCGTTGCGGAGCACAGGCTCCAGACGTGCGGGCTCAGCGGCCATGGCTCACGGGCCCAGCCACTCCGTGGCATGTGGGATCTTCCCGGACCGGGGCACGAACCCGTGTCCGCTGCATTGGCAGGCGGACTCGCAACCACTGTGCCACCAGGGAAGCCCCTAAGGTGAGGTTTTGTTATTGGAGAATCTTAATCTTGTCATTTGATCTCCTTACAGAATATATACTGAATTGTATTAGACTACAGGGAATATAAAAATGTGGGGTAAGTAATAAAATAGAGTGGCTTGGAGTTTTGTCTTTTTTTTTTTTTTTTTTTAATTCTGACTTATTTCAGGGACATTTGGTAGTAAATCTGGTCTGTCCATCAGTAGTCCCAGGAGAATTCCCAAAGAGAAAAAGATTGGCATTAGAGGAGTAGTCATAACATTGGTGCAAGACTTTGTAAAAAACTGTTTATCTCATTTCCCAGGTGATGGGAGTGTAGACTACAACTCTAGATGGATAGATCCATTGGGTTAAAAGAACCAAAACCTGTCTTCTGTGACCATACTAATTTATTGTTTCACTTGACAAAGTTTTGGGGTAATATTCTTACAGAGCATTAGATAACTGGAAACCCCCATGTCAAGGCTTGCTCTGGAGATATGTCAGCCAATCTGCATGACTCTAGGATAGAGGAGGATGACTTGATCAGAATTATATGTCATATACTCCAGCCTAGCCTTTTTCATTATAAAGGGTTATTTTGTGTTGCATTAATTTTGTTGTTTTTATCTCAGTTGGGTCAGAACTCAAGCAGAGAAAAGGATGCTATTTATTAATAGATTTATAAATTGCAACAATGTAAAATAATTCAAGAAAAAAGCATTACACTATAAATTTAGCCAAGCAGGAAGTACAGATAAAACCCTGTTTTTATTTTTCTGCCTCAAAATTACATAGTCGATTCTGAAGCTGCTAAACTATTCCAATAGCATGCATGCACTTTATGAAAAGCTGCTTTTCAAAATTATGCAGTGCAAAACCACTGAGCCCCGTAGTGATTCAGCTGAATGATTAGGTTCTAAACTGTTAAGATGTCTTTGGTTTAAACTTTTATTGTGATGGTAGAAGGGAAAAGTTGTAGATAATTATGTGATTAAAAAGTATGCAATTATTGATTACCAAAGATAAAAAATAACGTGTTTTTCTTCCCCAAAAAGTTATTATTAAATTTATGGTGAAGTAATTGAGAGATATATTCCACAGAATTAGCAGGAGTTTGAAATAAACCACTATTTGCACATTAGTACAGTTTTATACGGATCCATGTACATGGGGCAAGGTTTGTGTGATAGCTCCAGATTTGGACAGGTCTAATTCACTTTATGCGAAATACAACAAAGGTGATACATTTATTTTCCTGAAGTGCTGGGGGTCCTTCAGATATTTGGTTATTTGAAAAAAATAGGGGAAATTAATGGGAATTCATGAGGCAAGAAAGATGGGAAACATATCAAGTTAGAAGAACCGTGTGCCTAACCTAATACAGGGAGCATGTACAAAGTTAGTAAATACCAGAAACTAACATAAGGAAATGGAAAATCTCTGAAGACGGAGTTGAAAAATGCATGGAAAATTGATATTCTGCAGTAGAAAAAGTGGATTCCCAAGTGGATGATGTGGGAGCAGGGCCAGCTTCAGTTACACAGCCCCATGCCTAGAAGGTCCTTGAACTTCGTTTTGTGCTCTGATATTGCTGTCTTGCAATTATTCATTTTTGAACAAGGGGCCTGTCATTTCATTTAGCACTGAGCTGTGTAAGTTACGTGGCTGGTCCTACAGGTGAGTGTGTTTGGTGGTGGTAGAGGGACAGTTTCTGGTTTTGCTATCCAGCACTATCTCCTAATGGACAGTTTGCTATAATAGAGAGTAAGACATTTGGGGATCAAATTCTGGTTCTGTTATTCACAGTATGATAATTTTATTTTTTTATTTTATTTATTTATTTTTATTTATTTATTTTTTTGCGGTACGCAGGCCTCTCACTGCTGTGGCCTCTCCCGTTGCAGAGCACAGGCTCCGGACGCACAGGCTCAGCAGCCATGGCTCACGGGCCCAGCCGCTCCGTGGCATGTGGGATCTTCCTGGACTGGGGCACGAACCCGTGTCCCTTGCGTCGGCAGGCAGACTTTCAACCACTGCGCCACCAGGGAAGCCCTGGATACATTAAGTCTGGGAGGGAGTATAAATTTTGTATTTCTAACGTGTTTCTTAATGATGCTGATACTGCTAGTCCAGGAATCACATTTTTAGAAGCTCTGCTCTTCATCATTGGTCAAAAAGGACAGCAAATTAAAACCAGTGAAAAACTATTTTCACTGACTAGAATGGCTAAAATTAAAAAGACTGATAGCAGCAAATGTTGGTGATGTTGTGGAGCAACTGAGACATTTCTCTGCCATTGCTGGGGTATAAAGTGGTAAATTCCTTTGGAAAGCTTTTTGGAAATTTCTTAGTTAAATATTCACCTACCTATGCTCAGTAGTTTAATTCCTTTTCATTTTACCCAAGTGAACATTGAGCATAAGCCCACAAAATGACTTATCGAAGAAGGTTTATACCAGCTTTGTTCATAACAGCCAAAAATTGTCAAAGGTCCATCAAGAAGAGAATGGATAAACTGTGATGTACGTATACAATAGAATACTGCTTAGTTACAGAAAGAATGAACTGCTGATACACACAGCAACAAAGATGATTTTTAAAAACATGAAAGTTAATGAAAGAATCCAGACATCATAGAGTATATATTATAGGTTTCTTGTTTGAGAACAAGCAAAGTTAATCTATGGTGACAGAAATAAGTGAGTTGTCCATGGAGCAGGTTGACTGAATGGAAGGTGGTACAATGGAAGGTGGTGAAATCTGAGATTATGGAAATGTGCTGCATATTGATTGTGTCGGTGATTACTGGTGTATACATCCATCAGATCTCTCTGAACTGTGGAATTAAGGTCCGTGACTTTTACCATATATAAATTTGATCTCATTGGTAAACATTAGATTTATTTTGTGTAGCCTTAGAGTATGGGTATAGCTGAAATACTGGAAAAACTCAATGGTTCCATAAGGAACTGAAAAGTCACAATTACTGGTCAACAGCTCTCCTTAAGAGGACTTCAAGTTTGATTCTGTGCATCCTGCCACACCTGGGGTGTGGCAACTAGGGGAAAAAGAGAAAGGATATAGTTTTGGAGACCCCTATAAAGGATAAACGCTTCTGTGTTTGTACTCTACTCTCAGCACTTAACTTCTGACACCTCTGTGACCAGAAGTGTGTGGGTTTTTGCCCCTACCAAGAAATTATCCAACTCTCTGGACACCAGCTGAGTATCCTGTAATTTGGTTCTGACACTGTAGTGTCAGATCCCACAGGTTAAAAGCTCAGTCCCACTAGCCTGATCCCTCCCACTTCAGATGCCAATCAAAAGACCAGGTTGTTACCTGTACTTGGTACCAACTGGCTACAAATTGGAGGTTCCCACAACCCCTCCTTGTGTTTAATTACTTTGCTGGAGCAGCTCACAGAACTCAGGAAAACTGTTTATTTATTAGATTACTGGCTTATTATAAAAGGATTTAACTCAGAAACAGCCAGATGGAAGAAATGCATAGGGCAAGGTATGGGGAAGGGGCACCGAGCTTCCATGCCCTCTTCAGCACTTCCACATGTTCACTGTTAAAAGAAAATTTTCCACAGACAATTTGCTGATGTAATAGGCCTTTATTCAGCAATTCATGAATCAGGCAGCATCCAAACTAGCAGAGAGAAAGGAGTTCCAAAAAGCTATACAAAGTGAGAGATTTTTATTGACCAAAGTGAGCAGGAACAAGGATGTTATACTGGCATTTGCTGATTGGGTTAAAGCAGGGTTACTTTTCTTACATGGAGCAAAAGGAAGTCTTGGCTCTGAGTCAGGTAATTTGTGCTGAGCAGGCAAGTGCTGATTGGTTGAACAAGGTCTTCCTTTTCTGGGAGAGCCCAGCATAGAAACTTAGTTCTGAGTTTTGGTGTGCTGATGCACTCTTAGCATGATCGATTCCTTCTTGGGCCTGATCTGGTTACTCTCACATGGCCAACCCCAAAGCTCTCTAAACCCCCTTCTTTTGGGGTTTTATGGAAGTGTCATTACATAGGCATGATTAGTTAAGTTACTGGTCATTGATTCATTGAACCCCCCAGTCCCTCTCCTTTCCCTAGATACCTGGTGGGAGTGGAGCAGGGCTGAAAATTCTGTCACAGGGCTTGTTACCCTGGCAACTGGCGTCAGCCTCCATCTTTAAGGGCTTCCCAAATGTTAACAATAAACTTCTGTGGTTGAAAGGGGCTTGTTATGAAGAAAAAAGATATCTTAATCTCTCTCATCACTTAGGAAGTTCCAAGGGTTTTAGGAGCTCTGTACCAGAAATAGGGATGAAGACCTAAAAAAATCACAGTATCACAGATTCCAATAAGTTGGATTGCCACAAAAGATCGTATATTTTTTAGTAAGGATCTATCAATGTCCTTTTATATGAAAAGCCGTAACCAATCTGTAAACAGTTTTGGCTTTTTCTGTGCTTCACGTTTTCTTGTTATGTATCTTCTTTTAGACAAGTGCTTCTTAACCCTGGCTGCAATTTAAAATCACCCAGGGAGCTTAAAAAAATACTGAAATCCAATACTACTGTAGAACAATTAATCAAAATCTACAGTGGTAAAGTCTGAGAATTGGTACCTTTCAAATGACCACCCTTTCCTGCCAAATGTACTAAATTGATGACAGGTTTTAGAATCATGGCTTTGAATGTTGATCTAACATCAAATCTCTTTTTCCTCTGTTCTGTGTTTATGCAGTTGTTCTCTCTTTGATTTCCGCCATTCTGCATGTTTGATAATAATTATTTGCTTAGGTTATAGCTCCTGCAGACCTGAGCAATATTTTGCCTGTTTCTCTAATTTTTGAGTCTTCATACCTGCTTGTCTTATCCTGCCTAGGTCCATCTAACTGGAATTATTGAAGATCTATTGCTGGTGTTTTCCTGATTTGACACCTGCTGATTCTGTAGAAAATAGGTTCTTTGCATTTAAAACTGTCTGGAAAACCACCGTCAAATATTTTATCTGGGTCTCTTTCTGATTATATTTATCTTATGTTCCTTGAACACCAAAAATAATATGGAGAAAAAGTACCTCAGTCATTATGCTGAAAATATGTTTGGGAAATTAAGGGGAGATAGTTTTCTGCTTCTAACTCATAACATGCTTCCAAATCAGCTTTAAAATCACCTGCCAATGTTCATTAAGCCCAGACCATATTTGAAAGAGTCAGTTGAGTGGAAATGTGGGTTGAAGTGCCAAGTCTATTCTTTTTTTTAATACTGTTTAGGATATTTACACAGTAACTGTTTTAGGAACTACATATATTTTTTTATAGCAGCATTAGTTCTAAGAGTTTGCCAAAACCTCCTCTTACCTCTTAATTTTTTAAATAGGTACTTAGCATCCTAGCCTTCCATTATGTGCATAATTTGGATGTGATCACTGAATTAAATGAGAATAGCTTTCTTTGGTAGTACTATAACTCAGGAGGAGGAATTCCAGATTATGATGGGAAGGGAGTTACCTATGTCACCTGAGAGTGGAAAGGAGTTAGTCATTCATTAAGAGGGATTTTGTTGAATACAGCATATAACTGTGCCAAAGTTCAGACAGTTTTCCTTTGACTTACAGTGATGCAGGCATAGACATCTTAAAGTAATTATGTGAATTGACAAGTACCCACTCTTAATTCAATGTAAACAGTTGATAAGATTGAGTTAATACTGAGATACAGTCTGTTTGGATGATTTCCCACCTGCTTAGGAACCAAAAGGCCATAAGGAGTGGAATGAAACAAGAAGTTTGTTTGGCATCTCCATGTGTCCTTCTCTTCGTTGTCATTGCCATCTAAAACAAATCTGATTTATTCAGGTTTAAATCTGCATTTCCAGCACTATTTACATTGGGAAAATATAATTTGCATGTTACCATCTGTGAAGAAAGATTATTAAACAATAATGGATTAAGAGATAAACAACAAAGTGTTGTAGTAATACGTTGAGTCCAAAATTTAATGAGAATCTAAAAGATTTGTCTGAGGGCTTTTGTATTGTTTTAGGGTGCTGACTCTGTTCTTGGAATAGAAGTATAAAAATATGTAAAAATGCTTTGTTGTTAGATTACAAACTCTAGGAGTTTAATGTACTTTTTTATTAATATGATTATATTTTAAGTTTAATTTATGCTTTGCTGATTTGTTTTCCTCCCTCACTTTAATAATGTAAATATTACACATTCATTATATTTTATATGGGACAATTCACAACCTCTATAATGCTTGAAAAGAAACTATCTCCATTTAACATTTATCCTTAAGGCCAATAATTTCTCTCTGGCTAATATTTAAAGTTGAAACAGTAAACATCAAGGTCATTCATTTTGTTTCTTTTTTAAATTTCTGCGAGGCCTTTATTATGTTGAGATATGTTGCTTCTATACCCAATTTCTTGAGAGTTTTTATCATGAAAGGATGTTATATTTTTGTCAAATGGTGTTTTTCTGAATCTACTGAGACGATTATATGATTTTTGTTTTTCATTCTATTAATGTGGTGTAACATATGTATTAATTTATATATGTTGAATCATCCTTGCATCCCAGTGATAAATCCCGTGTGGTCATGGTGAATGATCCTTTTAATGTGTTGTTGAATTTGCTAATATTTTGTTGAGAATTTTTACATCTGTATTTATCAGGGTTATTGGTTTATAGTTTTCTTTTTATGTTCCCCTATCTGGCTTTGGTATCAGGGTAATGCTAGCCTCATAAAAGGAGTTTGGAAGGGTTCCATCCTCTTTAATTTTTTTGGAAAAGTTTGTGAAGAATTGGCATTAATTCTTCTTTAAATATTTGGTAGAATTCACCTATGAAGCCATCTGGTCCTGAACTTTTCTTTGTTGGGAAGTTTTTGATTACTGAGACAGTTTCCTTTCTTGTTATTGGTTTGCTCATATTTTCTATTCCTTCATGATTCAGTTTTGGTAGGTTGTATGTTTCTAGGAGTTTATCCATTTCTTCTAGTCTGCTCAGTTTTTTGGTGTTTAATTGTTCACAGTAGTCATGTGTGATTCTTTGTATTTCTGTGCTATCAGTTGTAATGTGTCCTTTATTATTTGTAATTTCATTTGAGTCCTCTCTCTTTTTTTCTTGGTAAGTCTCGATAAAGGTTTGTCAATTTTTATAAATTTATTTATTTTATTTATTTATTTTTGGCTGCGTTGGGTCTTCGTTACTGCATGCAGGCTTTCTCTAGTTGTGGCGAGCAGGGGCTACTTTTCGTTGCAGTGCACAGGCTTGTCGTTGCGGTGGCTTCTCTTGTTGCAGGGCACGAGCTCTAGGCACACAGGCTTCAGTAGTTGTGGCACATGGGCTCAGTAGTTGTGGCTCGCAGGCTCTAGAGCACAGGCTCAGTAGTTGTGGTGCATGGGCTTAGTTGCTCCATGGCATGTGGGATCTTCCCAGACCAGGGTTTGAACCCCATGTCCCCTGCACTGGCAGGTGGATTCTTAACCACTATGCCACCAGGAAAGCCCCAGGTTTGTCAATTTTGTTTATCTTTTCAAAACCCCAGCTCTTAGTTTTGTTGACCTTTTCTGGTTTTTTCTGCTATTTTATTTCTGCTCTGATCTTAATTATTTCTTTCCTTCTTCTAACTTTGAGCTTAGTTTATTCTTGTTTTTCTTGTTTCTTGAGGTGAAAGTTAGGTTGTTTATTTGATATATTTCATTTTTCTTAATGTAGCCATTTATCACTACAGATTCTCCTCTTCACAGTGCTTTTGCTGAATCTCATAAGTTTTGGTATGTTGTGTTTCCATTTTTGTTTGTTTCAATATATTTTTTAATTTCCCTTTTGATTTCTTCTTTGACCCATTTGCTGTTCAAGAGTGTAGTGTTTAATCTTCACATACTTATGAATTTTCCAGTTTTCCTCTTGTTATTTATTTCTAATTTCATACTATTGTGGTTGGAAAAGATACTTGGTAAAATTTCAGTCTTTTAAAATTTGCTGAGACTTTTTTTGTGACCAAAGATATGTTCTATCTGAAGAGTGTTCCATGTATTCTACTCCTGTTGGATGGAATATTCTGTATATGTCTCTCAGTCAAATTTGATCTGAAGTATAGTGCAAGTTCAATGTTGCTTTATGGATTTTCTGTCTGAATATCTATACATTGTTAAAAGTGGGTATTGAAGTCTCCGATATTACTGTATTTTTGTCTGTTACATCCTTCAAATCTGTTATTAGTGCTTAATATATTTAGTGCTCTAATGTTAGGATGCTAGGTGCATATATATTTACAGTTGTTACATCCTTTTAGTGAATTGACCCCTTTACAATTATAGAATAACCTTGTTGTTACAGGTTTTGAATTAAAGTGTGTTTTGTTTGATGTAAGTATAGCTACTCCTGCTCTCTTTTGGTTTCCATTTGCATAAATTTCTTTTTCTGCCCATTCACTTTGATCTTCTGTGTGTCTTTGAAGCTGAAGCTGAAGCGAGTACTTGTAGGCAGCATTATGTTGGGCTTTTTCTTTTTTCCATCCAGTCCTTCTATCCCTTTTGGTTGGATCACTTAATTCATTTACATTTAAAGTAATTATTGATAGGTAGAGACTTACAGCTACCATCTTGTTAATTGTTTTCTGGCTGTTTTGTGGCTCCTTTCTTCCTCTCTTGCTGTAATCCTTTGTAAATGATGACTTTTCTTAGTGGTATACTTTGATTCCCTTCTGTTTGTGTGTATCTACTGAAGGCTTTAATTTTGTGGTAACCCTGAAACTTACTTGAAATATCTTATGGAAGTAACAGTCTTTTAAAGCAGATAACAATTTAGCTTAAATTGCATACAAAAACTCTACCTTTTAATTTTCTTCCCATATATTTATAAGTATTCGATGTCATACTTTGCAACTTTTTGAATTGTGTATTCATTAAAAAATTATTGTAGCTATACTTATTTTTAATATTCTTGTCCTTTAACTTTTATACTAGCAAACACCACCATTAGCACACCATCATTAACATACCACTGTATTACAGTATTAGAGTATTGTGATCTGACTATATACTTGACTTTACCAGTGTGCTGTTAATGTTCATATGTTTTCATGTTACTAGTTAGCATCCTTTTATTTCAGCTTGAAGAACCCTTTTTCAGCATTTCTTATAGAGATGGTCTGATGGTAATGGATTTCCTCAGCTTCTGTTTGTTTGGGAAAGTCTTTATCTTGCCTTCATTTTTAAATGACTACTTTGCTGGGTGAAATATTCTTGGTTGGCAGTTTCTTTCTTTCAGCACTCTGAATATATCATCCCATTCTCTCCTGGCCTGCCAAGGTCTCTACTGAGAAATCCACTGATAGCTTTATGGGGCTTCCCTTGTATTAGAGACATTTTTTTTTTCTTTTGCTGCATTAGAATTCTTTTGGTCTTTGATTTCAGACAGCTTTGTTATAATGTGTCTTGGAGAAAACAATTTTTGATTGTAATCTTGGGGTGATGTATTAACTTCATGAACTTGGATGTCCAAATCTTCCCCTAGGTTTTGGAAGTTCTCAGCCATTATTTCTTTAAATAAGCTTTTTACCTCTTTCTCCCTCAGAATCCAGTGACACATTTTTTTTTTCTTTTTAATGGTGTTGCATAAGACTTATAGGCTTGCTTCATTACTTTTTATTCTTTTATATTTTTATTCCTCTGACCTTTCAAATCATCCATCTTCAAGTTCACTGATACTTTCTTCAGCTTAGTCCAGTCTGATATTGAAGCTTTTTACTGAATTCTTCACTTCAGTTGTATTTTTCAGCTCCAAAATTTCTATTTGGTTCTTTCATGCCTCTTTGTTGAACTTCTTATTTTGTTTTCGTACTGTTTCCTTGTTATTGTTCAATTATTTATTGGTGTTCTTTTGTAGCTTTCTGAGCATCTTTTGAACAATTATTTGGAATTTTTTGTCAGGCAATTTTTGAATCTCCATTTCTTTGGAGCCAGTTACCGGAGGTTTACTGTATTTCCTTGGTTAGTCATATTTCTCTGATTCTTCATGATCCCTCTAGCCTTGTGTAGGTGTCTGCACATTTGAAGAAGCAGTCACCTCCTCCAGACCCTATAGACTGATTTCCATAAAGGAATACTTTCACCTGTGGGTGGGGGCATGCCGGTGCATAGTATGATCCCTGAGTCTAGTGGTACATGGCATCAAGTGTGGGAGCATGTGATAGCACCAGGTGTTGTGGTTCATTGGCTTAGAGCATTGGGGTCCACAATATCGACTACTGCCTGGTCCTTGGTGAGTGCTGCAGGGCGTCTGAAGATACTATACAGGCTGTTAGAGTTCTAGGGACCAGGGAAGGCCACGTTAGTGGCTGGAGCCAGTGGTGTGCATACACTCAGCTGCAGAAACCAGCTGCAAGTGCCTGTGTAGCGGTAGAGGCTGATTGCAAATACACATGTAGTGTTGGGGGCCAGAACAAACAGCAAAGGCTGGTGCCAGCTGTGGGTTCACTCACTGCTGTAGGGGCCCTGGCTGTCAGCATAAACTACTGGCAGTGCTGGGTCTTGCCACAAGTGCATGAGAGTGGAGGCTGGTGATGGGCCTAAGTCCAGCAGTGTGCAAGTGCACAGCTGGAAGGGCTAGTTCTGCATGCCTGCATGGCAGTGGGGGGTCAACTGTGGGGATCTAGACTGGCATCCTGCACTCATGCAGCTGCAGAGGCCTGGGACAGCTGCTAATATAGTTCCTGGGCTCTGGCAGGGTCAGGAGGGCAAGGAAGCAGGGAGGGAATCAGGCTGCTGGCGTCAGGGAACACGAATAACCTGTGGGGCAAAAAGCTGGCAAAATCTGCAGGGTTCATGGCGTTTGTTCTGGCCATCAGTTTCTTCAGTGGTAAAGGTGCTGAGATCATAAACAAGGTCACTGGGAACTGTGTTTGCTTACACTCCATTGCTGATATTGGTAGCCCTTGCTTTCCCTTTTTGTTCCCATCACTATATATCACAGCTTTGTTGATCCACTTGGTTGGGTGAAACGAAAGCAGGACCTTTCTGTGGTGCTCCAACAGGCTGGGGCAACTGGTCACTCAGCCCATTCTTCCTTACTCTATGAGGAGAACTGTTTCTAGCTGCGTTGTTCCCTCTTGGCACTGAGCAATGCCAGCTTGGGAGATGGGATGATGCAGGCAAAATGAAGCTGTTTTTCCTTCTTATTTTGTGCAGTTATCCTCAAGTTTTTTGAACCACTGAAATGCTGAAGTTTCTTACATGGACTCCAGAGCTCTCCCAGAGCTGTTTTTGTTTGTGCATAGTTGCCTAATTTCTAATTATTGATCTCTGTTGGGAGATGGAGGCTAGTGTCTCCTCCTCTGCCATCTTGATGATGTCCCTCTCCATGTTTATTCTTACATGATAGTGAATACCTAGACATTTGTAGGTAATTATGTAATTAAATGTCTTTTTCTTCAGTGTGTGTGGCCCTGTGCAATCCAAACATGACTGAAAATTTGTTGGATACAATCTTTTGCTACATCTATGGAATTAAAGTTATTGGATTACTCTGGTGTTTTGGGTTGACCTAAGAGGCAATTCAAGCTGTCATTCTGTCGACTGTGCCATTTAAAAGAGCTTACTAATCCTTAATGTGACCAAGAAAATAGTGATTTCACTCATTACACATAGAAAGAGACTATGTCCTTTTCACTAACTTCTCAAGCTAGTTGGTTTTTTTTTGTCTACTGCATGAACTATCTTTAACAGAAAATGAGTTGTTTTTCAGAGTACACCGCACTAACCTCTTCAAGCCACCTGGGCATTGTTTTATGTAATGAAGCAGTAATTTCCAAATTAGTGCAGCAAATCATTAATTCACTAAATGATATCCAATGACTCAAAAGAAAAAAACATAGCTTTCCAAAGATCCTAATTAATTCCCATGGTATAGTTTATATATTAGTAGATTAACTTTTTGTACACCTTTAGATAGGTCATCGTTGCATGCCAAAATTTATCTCCATAAAAATCCCTATAGTGAAAGGATATTGAAAAGATAAGTTATTATATGTTCAAATTTGAAAACTGCTTTACTGTCATTTTCATTATGATTATGCAGGTTTGTATTAATCTCCTAATTTTACTGTTGAATAAGCTGAGACATAAAGAGGCAAGGTTACTTTTCCAAGTTTATATAGTGACTTGGTAGCAAAACTGGAATTATCTCTGTGGAGTCCCCAGTCCATTACTTTGCTCACTGAATCACTTTGCATTTCTGCTTTGTGTGAGGATTGTTTTACATTAATTAAGGAGCCTGACAATAAACACTCATTTACTCATTTTTGCTTTTTATAATGAAAAATGTTGTTGAATTGAACGCTAAAAAAAAAAAAAAAAGTCTTTACTTTGGCATTCACATTAGCCCAAAACAGCTGAACTGGATGTTTGTCAAACTTGGCAAGGACTAAAGTCTGACATAGTAAAATCATGCCAAGTTCCATTTGAAATTAAATGTACTGCCAAAGTTATAAGCTACTGAAAACTGGGACTTCACATTAATCTGCCATTCCAATATACTCTACCAGTGTCTCATAAAAATCCTTATTCTAATAAGTAATGTTGATGTTATTATAAAACTTATGTGATATGGTAAGTGTTAGACTTCCCAGAGAAAAAGACTCTCCTAAGTTTAATCATTTGGAGACTCATTAGATTTCATTTATATTTTATGTTTTCTACTCTTGCTTCCCTCCTGTGCAGCTTTCTCTTCACATGTATGTTTTGACCCCATTTCCATATTTAAATCTAATTTTACTAGGACTCTTGCTTTCATTTCATTTTGGGGTGAAAAGCTTTAGAAATATATGGGCATTTCTCTCTTTTGAGTAGCTCCATATATGTGTAGGTTTATGGCGTATGCCTTGCTGTCTACAAAAGGCAAAATTTAACAAGAGTCTCCTTCCCCTGAAAGCTTTCTTCTCTTTATTACAGGGAAGAACATATTTTCACTTGAAACTCCTTAGAAATGAAAAAGGGCCGATTGAATATAAGCAGTGTATTTGCCAAGAACTTTAAAACCAGAATACACTACTTGTAGATTTCTGGAAAAAAATTAAAAGCCTAACATGTAAAGACACGTTAAAATAGTGTTGTTCTAACATCAGTTAAATGATTCACAATTAGATTCCCTGGCTGATGTAGTCAATTACTTAATGGCTTAAAGAAGCTTGATTTCCTGCCCCTTTTCCAGCCCCCATACTCTAACCTGTTGTCCTAAAGCAGATACTGGGAGTCACTGTTGATTATTCCTTTTCCTCAATCCTTACACTCCAAAACCTTCCAGTTCTACTCCTAAACATTTCTTGATTCCTTTCCTTCCTCTCTATTTCTACATCAATTTCCATTTTCTTAATCAAAATCTCACCTTGATTACTGCAACAGATGTGATCTATTCCTTCTATACACATTTCCCTCCAGTATAATTTTTTCATGCTTCTAGAGTGGTCTTTTAAATAGGAAAAATCTGATTATATCTCTCCCTTGATTAAAATCCTCCCATAGTCCCTTACTGCTTTCATGATAAAATCTAAACACCTAACTCTGCTGTATGAGACCTTCCACACTCTGGCTGTGGCTTCCACTGTAGATTAGTATCCTGACACTCCTGTATTAAACTTTACACTGTAGCTCCCTGTGGCTCTTGTAGATACTGTACTATGCTACAGTGAACCTCCAAGTGGTGGTTATGTTGTAAAAATCCACTTTTAAATTATCCTCCTTTCTTTATCTGATTAATTTATGTACATCTTTCAAGACTGAACAGAAACATATGTCCTCAAGGATGCCTCCTTCTCTGTTCATGCCCGGCCTTAAGTAGGTGCCTCTCTCCCTATGAGTATTTGCATCACTGCACTCAGCACACTAGAAATGTCCTGCACCCTAGCTGCTTCCCTCATTAGATTGTGTGGTCTTTGAGGAAAGGGAATGTTTTATTCAGCTTTGTAAACTTAGTCTCCTACCCCATGGTAGGTAGGTACTCAGTATCATTTTGCTGAATAAATGAATGAATGAACCCATCTTTTTCCTCTGTGTGCTCCTGTCCCTTAAGTTCAATGTTCCTTTAATATTCCTTACCAGGCTCAAAACAGAACTTCATGTGCTTCTTTGTGACAATTTATGAAATAAAATTATTAGGAAATAATGAGCTGTATCATAAGCAGTAATTATTTTAGAGCAAATTATTTGGTGGGCCCTATTCCAAGAACTTTGCACACGTTGTCTCACCTAATCATTACACAGACCCCTGTAAAAGAGGTGCCATTAATAACACCAATTTACAAATGGAAACCAAACTAGAACTTCAGAAGGTTAAGTAGCTTTATCTGATCATCCTCTAGCTAGAAAGAAGCAGAATCCATATTTGATTTCAAGCTATCTAATTATAAAAGCTATTCTCCTAAGAGCTACAGTATTCTTATTTTATCCTAAAATCTCCTAGTATCATCTTGCTATTATTAAAACTATTGTTGTCAATACAATTTAGTTAGTTGGAAAAATCACTAAAAAAACACTGACAATAAACCTTTGCAATAATACAGATAACTTTTGTTTTATATATTTTATGATTATTTTTTCATAGGGCATGGAGAGGGGACAGTGCTTAAAAGCAACTAATTTGTTTGACTGATGTTTGTTTCTTGCTTTTTATTCATCTGTTTTGTGGATTTAGACTTTGTCTTAAGCCTTTGTCCACTCCTCTCCCCAATACTTCTTTAAATGTTAAGCTCAGAGCTTGAAAGAGGAAAGAAGCTGTTGAAAGAATCAGAATGGGATCAGTTGCAGTTTTAACATTCTGTTTTTGTCTTTTTGGGGTTTCAACAGCCCTTCCTTCCTCTCATGATGGTTTGAAAGCTTACTTTTTAAGCTAGTTATATCACCATGGTGTGTAATAAAAAAAATGTTAGAAGCACTTTTATGACAACAGAATCTTTTTTGTTCCTTTTTTTTTGTTGTTGTTCCTTTTTTTTTTTTTTCTTTGCTGTACGCGTTACGGAGCACAGTGGCCATGGCTCACGGGCCCAGCCGCTCCGCAGCATGTGGGATCTTCTCTGCCGGGGCACGAACCCGCGTCCCCTGCATTGGCAGGTGGACTCTCAACCACCGCGCCACCAGGGAAGCCCTTTTTTGTTCCTTTTTGACATTAGCAGCTGTGATTGTTACCAAGAAGTATTGAGAGGAAAGAGGAGGATGACAGCAATGATAAATACTCCCTTGGGGAATGGGGGAGATACACAGCCAATTGAATTCATTTTTAGTGACTCAGGCAGGCGCCTCAGGCTAAAATGGCTGGAGGATAACATGTTCCCTGGGGTGGAGTGGAGATGGGGAGAAGGAGGTACGAGACTTCCTCCTCATCATGAAAACTTCCACATGATCTCCAAGAAGGTTTCTTTCTAGCCTTCTGACAGCTATTCTGATATTCCCATGGGCGAATCATTCATACAATTCAAGTGAACATTTGTTATACTAATTTTGGTGTGGTATACTAAGCATATACCATATGCTTAGGATAGAGTTGCCAGATAAATCAAATAAAAATACAGGGCATCCAGTTCAATTTGAATTTCCAATAACAGATATACTTTTTTTTTTTTTTTAGTATTAACTATGTCCCATATAGTACTTATACTAAAAAAAAGTATTGTTTATCTGAAATTTAAATTGAACTTGTTGGTCCTGTATTTTGTCTGACAACCTTAGTCAGGAGCTCTTTCAGTTTATTTATATAGAATTATCAACCGTTTCTGTGAGGATACACAACATATAAGAAGGGGGAATATATACGAGGGGTTTGGAATCTGTTTAAATTTTCACAGTTGAATTTTGGGGCCTGAATGCAATTGTGAGAGATGGCATTTTACCACTTGGTTTTATTTATTCATAAATTGAAAGATATCAATAGACTTTGCATTTTCTAAGAAGGTTGGTCTTGATATGTTTAGTTCCTGACTGGTAACATAAAGTAAATCACAAGTTCTATTACATACAAAATTCAGTACACCTAGAGAATGGAGCCTACTGAGACTTCATTTTATAAGGAGTGTTGCTAGCTGGGTATTCCCAGATTAACTACCAGGAAAGTGACTTCAAGAGTTAATTGGACTCAGTCTGTTAAAAATGTACTTTTTAGATCCTAAAAGGGTTTGTTTTATTTTGAGATTTTATGTAAACAACCCGGTTATTCTTTGACAGCTCTATTCTTTGTAGAACTTAAGCCTGTTTAAACCTTTTGGAGATCTTAAGAACTGATAATATTATGGTATGTCTTTACTTACTGCCCATTCAATAATACACAATTTAACGTAAAACAAAACCAAACTATAAAATAACAATGACAACATCCAAAATGTTTATTTCATCACATTTTTAGAAATACCGAATTATTTCAGATTTGTTCAAAATAATTAATTTGATCACTTCACATTGCTGATGTCCTAAGCATATACTTTGCTATCATACAATCCACCCCTGGTATTATTCACATTATGAAATAAACTACTTTTTAAGTAGTTTGCAAATATAAATCAAAATGACTCGGAACAAATTATAAATTATACTTATTTATAACTAAAGTAACTGTTTACTGTTAATTATCTGTGGTAAATTATTCCTGTGTCTACTTACCTAAACTAGAACTGTGGTTTCCAGAATTCTCTTCCCTGTGGGCATTGGCCACAAGACATTTTATGCAAGATGTGGAGGGCAGATCTTAAGTTCCGAAGATTGATGTAGGTCCCCAGACACTGTGGAAGTTTGTTCACCTTGTTTCTGATCTCCTAGCTCACACTGATAGAGTGGGGTGACAGGGGACCCTCAGTTTCTTCAGCTTCCACTACATCTCCTGCTCCTTTAAGTTATAGGCCAAGTACAGTGCAGTGACATGTTAAAGGGTGCCTTGCTGTCCTGCAGCCATCATGCCATCAGGGCTGTAGGTGGTGGCAGACAGCCATAAATTCCACTTTGTAACTCCTATAATATATTAGTATTCAGATCACTTTTCCTGTGTTTGCTTTTCTGATGGAACTCTGATACCCAGTTCTTATCAGATTATTTGGGGAAATTTAGATGAGGTTTGTTGTTACAATGTCCATTCTAAGTCACCTTCTCCTACCTCTTTCTGGTTCTGCATTTTTGTTTTTCCTTCTAGATTCCTAAGCTTCCTGATGATCCATGTTTCATGTTACAACAGGACAGTCAGTAGCAAATTGTTACTTTTTTGGGTCAGAACTGGATAAAAATAAATAGCAGTCTATTCTAATTTCTCTGTTTGTAGTTGGTATTAAAGAATTTGTTTAAATTCTGGTGTTAACTTTTGCCTCTGAGTGTCTTTTATGGTTCTAGAATTACTTTATCTTGGAATTTTGTTTAAAAACTCACAAAAGTATGATTTAAGAATAATATACATCCGAATAGAATAAACTACATAATAGTTACTCATCACACAATGTATCTTCACCAAGCTACTGTTAAAAACAAAACTACAGGCCCCAAATGGCATCACTCGTGCTAAAGCCCATGTTACAAAACCTAGATTTAATACCTGATCTAATTGCAGTTCCTGCCTTTCCCAGAAATGTAATTTTAATCAACCAAGCTGGAATTTTCTGGTCCTCACCAATGAGATAATCTGTCATGTGATCCCTCTCCGTCCCCGCAGAGGAAGAAGACGGTAATCTTCATGATAAAATTCTTGTGGTTCCCTTGCCCCTAAAAGAGAAGTTGCCCTGGCTCAAAATAACTCTTTTTCTTTTATTAATACCTTCTTGCCTCGCCCTCTTTCTGTCTATAAACCCTTCCATTTTGTACAATGCCTCAAGAGCCCTTCTAGTTGTTAAATGGGATGTTGTCCAATTCCTGACTCATTTATTAAAGCCAATTAGATCTTCAAATTTCCTCTGTTGAATTTTGGTTTTTAAACACTACACTAATAGCCGAGCAATCCAGCAAGAAAATTATACATTTTCCAGTTAATGTTTTTTTCCAGGAAGAGCTTTTCTTAGGTTTTTTTTTTTGCTTTTCTGTTCTGGTTCCAGAACTACAGAAGACCTGTCCCTCACCTTGTAACAGATGCTGCCTGGTCAGGGTATTGTGTGACCTGATTCTTGCCCTTGGTTAGCAGGCAGCAATAACATAGCGAGCCCTTCAAACTTCTGAGTTCTTCCCTGGCTTGACTTTGATGTATCAATGTCTGATTTTAGTTCTTCTACCAGTGGGAGACTCTTCTCTCACTCTGAAATTCTCCTTCAGCTAATAAGAACAGGTTATTCATTGCTGTTTGAATATTCCTTGTTTTTTTTATATATGGGAATTGAATATATTTGAACTATTAACTTTTTTTCAGGATTTTTTTCACACATGCACACTTCTATCCCAGCCAGGCTCCTGGTGGCCAGTATTCTTAGAAAATTATGTCACCGCAACAGAAAACAATGAAAAGGGAATTCTTTAGTTTTGAGAGTGTCAAAAGATGAGACAAGAAACTAGATATTTCAGTGGATGCCAGCAGGGACAAATGTACCAAAGAGTCAGATGTTCCAATTTCCCCATGATGCCTTAGAAGTGCATAAATTTCTTGAATTTGGATTCAACTTAAAGGAGAGAGGAAATGAAACATGAATATGGACTCTGTGGAAAAACTTCTGGTATGGGGGCTGGGAAACCTCATCCATGTTAGAGTAGCCACACTGCCAACAAGAAGCTATCATCAGGAAATTGATTACTGGCAGGAAAAAGTAGAGAGGGTGTAAAAGGAGTGAAGGAGTAGCAAAAGGGGCTGAAAATTAACCTTAAATATTATGTAAATTTGCCTGTCATATATCAAGCTTGAATAGTATAAAATCCTATATTTGCAGGAAATTAAAAAGTAAAAATAATAAGCAATAAATAAAATTAATACCATTTAATGAGTGTATACCATGTACCAGCCATCCGTTAGATGCTTCACATACATTGCCATTAGTGTTTTCACAGCACTGCAGGATATACATCCCCATTTTATAAATGAGGTTGCTGAGTGCACAGAGGTGTTATAACTTGCCTAAGATCACATAGATGACAACTGGCAAACCTAAGATTCTATCAAGGCTTGTCTGAATTCAAAACCCATTTGATGTCTAATGGGGTACTGTTCAAACACCAATCCTCCTGAAGTGCACATTTTATTTAATTAAAAAGACCTATAATTATTATTCTTGAATTTGTTCAATAAGCATTTATTGAGCACCATCTTCATGTAAGACTTTGGACTGTATCTGAGTTTATAAAAATAGAAAAACCAATACAATAACCGTCCTTAAATTATACTTACAGTTGTAGAAAAACATATAACTGTCTTCAAATTACAGTTACAATGCAGTGATGCTTCTTCTTAAAAATATAATCTGTAAATTCAACTGTGGCTGTACTTTATGGATTATATTCTCTTGTTCTCAAAAAGAAATTAAGTTGTTTACAGAAAAATAGTAAAAGTATATAATAATATCATATTGAAATTCAAAATCACAGAAGGAATAAAAGATTTAGGCACAAGAGTAATCAAAATACTGCACTCATAATTAAACTGTTTCTAGATAGTTTTTATTTTGCGGTACGCGGGCCTCTCACTGTTGTAGCCTCTCCCGATGCGGAGCACAGGCTCCGGACGCGCAGGCTCAGCAGCCATGGCTCACGGGCCTAGCCGCTCCGCGGCATGTGGGACTTTCCTGGACTGGGGCACGAACCCGTGTCCCCTGCATCGGCAGGCAGACTCTCAACCACTGCGCCACCAGGGAAGCCCGGCTCTAGGTATTTTTACCACCAGTAGATAAAGATAAGTAATAAAACTATCATAAGATGTATTTTGTGGAATCCCTTCATCATCATCTGAATTATTTCAGAAAAAAATAAATTTCTAGTGGGTTGTTTGGGTTCAGTTTGCTTTAAAATATAGATGTGGGTTCAAATTAACATTGAATTCTTCCTTTTTTTTTTTTTTTTGTAATAACAATTCTAGACTGTGGAGGTCAGCTTGTATAGTTATCTTTTTAGATATTTTTGATACAGTTATATTTCTGCAGCACTAAATTGACATATTTAACCCAATCTCTCTTAGAATTAACCATCTCTATCCCATTTTCTTAGTCAATTAAAAATAAATAATATTTAACTTTTCACTGGAATTTACTTAAATAAAAATGTTTACACTTTGTTTTTTCCTTTAAATGCTTATTGGTGAAATAAATATTAACTAGCAGTACTTTTAAAATTTTTTTTTGAATTTTATTTTATTTATTTTTTTATATAGCACGTCCTTATTAGTCATCAGTTTTATACACATCAGTGTATACATGTCAATCCCAATCGCCCAATTCAGCACACAACCATCCCCACCGCCCCCGCGGTTTTCCCCCCTTGGTGTCCATACGTTTGTTCTCTACATCTGTCTCAACTTCTGCCCTGCAAACCGGTTCATCTGTACCATTTTTCTAGGTTCCACATACATGCGTTAATATACGATATTTGTTTTTCTCTTTCTGGCTTACTTCACTCTGTATGACAGTCTCTAGATCCATCCACGTCTCAACAAATGACTCAGTTTCATTCCTTTTTATGGCTCAGTAATATTCCACTGTATATATGTACCACAACTTCTTTATCCATTGATCTGTTGATGGGCATTTAGGTTGCTTCCATGACCTGGCTATTGTAAATAGTGCTGCAATGAACATTGGGGTGTATGTGTCTTTTTGAATTATGGTTTTCTCTGGGTATATGCCCAGTAGTGGGATTGCTGGGTCATATGGTAATTCTAACCATATCTCCGCTTCATTTAGTTGTTTTTCTGGGCTTTTATCTTGTTGCTTCATCTGGTACATAGCCTTCTGCCCTTTCATCTTGTCTATCTTTCTGTGAATGTGGTTTTTGTTCCACAGGCTGCAGGATTGTAGTTCTTCTTGCTTCTCTATAGCCTGTTTCTTGAGGGCATCTTGCAGAAGCCGTGTGATTCAGGTCCAGTTAATCTCTTTGAGACTTGTTGCCCTCCTGCTAGTGTTGGAGGGTCTCCTGCAGAGGCGGGGGTGGCTGTGCTTCACCATGAGGACAAGGAAACTGGCAGCAGAAGTTCTGGGAAGTACTCCTTGGTGTGAGCCCTCCCAGAGTCTGCCATTAGCTCCACCAAAGACAACTAGCAGTACTTCTAATAGAGATTTTATAATTTGGATTTAAACTGAGTACTTAGTTGAATCCATTTACAGTAGCTAAGGATTGATCAGTGATGAAACCTGTCCCAAAGCTGATTACCTGAAGAAAAGCATGCATGGATTCTTATTACTGCATAGCAGCCCTGCATGGGCTTTTTTCTTTTTTTTTTTTTTTAACACTGCTCACTCCCAGTCTTTTGTAAGGCCATTTTCTAAACTTATTTCTGCGTGTAGTCTTGACTTAAATTTGTATAATACTAAAATCATGAGAACACCCTACTTAAACAACAACAACAGCAATCTCTTGTGGTATGCATTTGATGAAGTTGTAAAATGTTAAAGAAAAATATTTCACATGAGAAATTTTTATTAGGTTTTATAATGGTATAATTATTACTGAACCCAGGTTCAGCTGCTTGAGCTCAGAAGCCAATAATTCAAGAAGCAAGTGTCAGTAGAAAGGAAAGGTGCTTTAATCACAAAATCCGGCAATCTGGGGGGGATGGTGGACTCGTGTCCAAAGACCAACTCTGATGATTCTGCTTAGCCATGACAGTTTTCAAAGGGAAAAATGGAGTTGGGGAAAGAATATCAGTGAATCATGGAGGCAGGAGGTTGGGTTCTGCATCATTCTCCCTTGCAAGCAGACTGGCTGACTCTCTCTTCAGATGTTATCTTGCCTGAGTGATCTGCCTGGAGGATTGCTAAGGGGAGCTGTTGGGGGTAGAACTGGTCATTTTTTTTAACCACTTAATTCTTCATTCTTCTTTTTATGTAGGAAAAGGATCAACAGGTTAGGCAAGGCATAGTGTACATTCAGGAGAGCATAAATCAGGAGTTAGGTTAAATTGCTTAGTAACCTCATTCCTATAATTAGGTTCTTTGAAGTTTAGAGGAGAACAGAAATGGGCAAACAGGAAAGGCGCAGAATAGCTGCTTTCAATTCCCCACTGTCAGACATCATTCCATTTCTATAGGGTTAGGGGTTAAGATCCATCTTCTGTAACTTCTTCAGGCTGACATTGTCAGAGTGGACGATGTCAACATGGGTCTGTAGCATCTCTTTGTTGACAATTTCAGTTGCCCACTTACGTATCTGGGCAGAGCAAGATACAGTTATTTTGATACCCACAAAGATACAGATTATTATGAGCAATAATGTTAATCTCATTCTTTTGAGTCAGTTCTTGGAATTGTGCTAGCCATAGATTCAGTATTGCTCAAGTTGGAGCAGCTTGTGTCATGGCTGCAGTCTGGTCATCATACAGTTAGCTTTTTTCTTTTCCTCCCCTCTGGTGGCAATTATAGTATGTGTAAAACGACTCAGGAATGTGCATCAGACACTGAGTCTGATGCTTGGTTTTGTACTTGGGGTGTGGGGTAGGGGGCTGCAGTTTTCTGCATGGTTCCATAATTTTTAAAAATAAACATAATCACACACACAAAAAAATAACATAGCTAAGGCTGGAAAATGTCATAAAATGACAGAAATATCGAAATATTAGAGAGGAACTAAGAAGAGAAATAATGTAACCTCATGAGGGAATAATCTAAGGATAGGATCGTTTAACCTGCTTTTATGCAATATTAACAAAAATAAAAAAGATTATTAACATAATCTTTTGGAATTTTTTAAAAATGAAAGCACTGAAAGTATTAAGAGAGTACAATGCTAACAGTATGTTAAGATTCCTCTACAATTAGCAGGATTCTTTGTCATTTCATCAGTGCTGAAATAATCCCTCACAGGACGGTTAAACTCACGTCAGCAGCAGTGCTGGGTGGGTGGGCAGGGGGGGTGTGTTCCTGTAATCAGAATCCTATATAAATGTTAAACAGGGGCATTAAGCTCACGAAGACCATGGCACCAGCTGATTCCTCCGAGTGTTCATCCTAGAGTAACACTATGAATTATAAAAGTTATTTCAGGGGCTTCCCTGGTGGCACAGTGGTTGAGAGTCTGCCTGCCGATGCAGGGGACATGGGTTCGTACCCCGGTCCGGGAAGTTATTTCAGCACCTCTTTGATTTTAGCTGAAATTACTAATTTTGAGAGGTGACACATTGTCTGCTGCACAGCCATAAACACTGAGGTGAACCAGAGCAAGAAAAAGAGGGCAGTTCTGTTGTGAGAGTTCTTGCCTCGGAGCTGGAAATTACTCCACAGATTTGCTGCACCACTTTAAATCATCCACTTATCTATCTCTCTTCATCTTGGCTTCTTAGTAGTTAAAATTATGAGAACATTGACTTTATCATACCTCTGTTGGGAAGAGTCGCTAATAAATTCACAGTAAAGTTCTCGAAAAACATCGAGTGCTTAAATCATACACAGAGATGATTTTTTAATCTCCTTACATAATAGTGTTTTGAGTCACAGTGTTTTGAAACCATAGTAAAAAAAACTTTTGGAAAAATGACTTCTATAGGATGTTTTCCTCTATTAGAAAATGAAAAGCCTAAGTGGCTTGAAGAATGAGACTCTCTTATCTCACATAACTGGCTGTGTGAAGAAAAAGGGGCTGGAGGGTTGATTAATTCAGTGGCTCAATGATTCATCAAAGATATGGCCACACTTATCCGTTTTCTTTGTCAATTTCAGCATATTTTTCTACTCACAAAACAGTGGCTATAGTTCTAGGTATCACTTGCAGATACAACTAAAGAGAGCAGAAAGAAAAGCATCATTTTTCTTTTGTTTATCCCTTCTTAAAAATTAAACATTCCCAGATGCGTGACACTCTGCATCCCCTCAGTCCCTTCACATCTCTCTACCTCCTCTAAGACATTCTCATACAAAAAGACAGGGGCAATATGATTGAAGTAGTCTACTTAGGGCTCACTTGGGTCAAGTAGAGGTGGGGTATCACAATACTGAGTTATGCCGATATTCCCTTTTCCTATCCTGCATTACCATGCTGTGGACTATTGTTAGTGTCCCTGCAACTTCACGGTCTTGAATCATAATTAGGCCTTAAGCGCTGCAGAAATTCTTCTAGTTCCCTATTTGAAATATTAGATTCTTTCAAAAATATTGATGTCCACACTCTATGGGCATCCTAGAGTTTTCTTACTCTGCCTTTTCTGTGATCTGGCATAGTCTCCACTCTTAACGCTAGATCTCGTTTGCTTGAGTCTCCTCATGGGTAATGGTGTGTCTCACCATTGCTGTAGCTCATCGCCCAACTGATTTTGTTTACTCTCACCTTAGTCAAGGGCAAAGTTTTTCCTTAATTGCATTTTCCCACAATTTCCCCTGACCCTATTATTCAGGAGGTTCCAGGGGTCTAAGCCTGTTGGATGGTGGATGGTCCACAGATGGTAGATTAGCATGTTTCATATTTGATCTCAGCTCAAAAATCACTGAGTTCTTCATACTCCTTTCCCAGGAATTTGAGAAGAAAAAAAAAAAGTTTTTTCTTTCAGTCACTTCAATGGCCTGTAGTCCCAATATAAAACATTCTCTCAAGTCCTGGTTACCTTTCCTTTCCTCCAGACTCAATCCTATCTTATAGCTGTGAAAAACAAAAGGCAAAACAAAAAAACTCACACTGTAAGCATGCATCCAAAGCCTTTTGGCCTGTGGCTTTTAAAAATTTCTGCTTCAGGCTGGAGGAGGTGAAAATAGCCACTGGGACACTCATGAGACAGAGAGAGGGAATAACAAATTAGTAACTCATGTTTTAATTCTGCCACATGGGTGAAATATAAAATTTCAAATTCTCTCAAGATTTTAGTTCCTCTTGAGAAACCCATCGCCTTATTTATGCTTCCTCCTCTGAACATGTAATATTTTTATCATCACTGGCTCTTTTGCACCAGCATGTTATTCAAAGAACTCATGTTTTACTTTCTGTATCAGAAAACCACAATAATACTGCCGCAACAAACTGCCCATAGCCCATATGTTTAACTGTTATATGTCTTCCCAAGTTAAACATGCAAATATTTTTGCAGGATTGTCCACACTAACTGCTTTTACGTTTCTACTTTTAGCTCTTAAAATCAAAAACCTGTAGTCTGATTTATACCCTCACTATTTTCACTGAACATGCTCTAGTTAAGATAATAGATTACATTTAGTTGCTACATCCAATCATATATTGATGGTCAGCTCTTTTTAAAATTAGGCAAACCTTACTAAGACTCTTCTTTGCCTTTCACCGTATAATGTTCTTCTTGTCTTCCTTTGGTGCCTATCTTAGCTTGATCGAGCTGCTGTAGTAAAAATACAAACTGAGTGGCTTATAAACAACAGACATTTATTTCTCACAGTTCTGGAGGCTGCAAAGTCCAGGATCAAGGTGCCAACAGATTTAGCATCTGGTGAGAACCCTCTTCCTAGATGGCTATCTTTTCACTATGTCCTCGCATGGCAGAAAGGGCAAGGGATTTCTCTGGGTCTCTCCTATAAGGGCAGTAATCCTGTTTATGAAGGCTCTACCCTCAGGAAATAATCACCTCCCAAGGACCCCAACTCCTCGTATCGTTCAGGGTTAGGATTTCAAAATATGAATTTGGGAGGAACACAGACACTCAGTCTGCAGCAGTGCTCTCTTGCAGTTCCAGGATTTCATATTTCATGAAATCATATTTATAGCTACATATTAACCCATTCCTTTGAGCACTAGCTCTGCATATTCACCTGCCTATGGAACTTTCTTTGTGAAAGAACTAGGAATAATCGGGACATAGTGTAGCACAAGAAGGCCCTGTATATTACCTTTTGCTGTTTTCCACTAGCTGTCAATCTAGTTTCCAAATAGTCTAAAGTCTTAACAATAATAAAATTCACTGGTATATCTACTCACCGGTAAGAGACAATGGCGCTTGACCCAATCATTTACAAGAATCCCAGTAGCAGCCATCCTAAACATTAGTGACAAGTTAAGGATACATACAGTTTAAAACAAAATCATATTGAAGTATTAACTTTGGAGTAGTGGTGTGGATATGACATAATAAATAGAATCTTGACAACTTTTTCTATGAAGTACTTTCCAAACAAGAGGCAAAACTTGGCCTAACTTGATTATGTTTTGAATTTCAACATGTACCATCCAAAGAGAAACAGAACTATACATTGAGCTGGGAAAGAACCCTGTCTTGATTTCCACCAGATATTAAGAGGTCTTCTCAGAGATTTATCACCGGGAATTCCCATTTAGTAAACAAGGGCTGAGAAGGCAGGCTTCAGCTGCACCAGGCAGGACACTCTTTAATTGGTTTGCATGATTATCTCAGTGCCATAGTTTCCAAACCAAGGTATGCTTAGAAAATAACTGGTAAGTTTTCTGGTTTCTATGGCAAATTTACTGAAAACAAAAATCTGTACTTAAAAAAAGACCCCTTTCAGATTTCCAATGATGCTTGTCCCTCAGCGTTTCTTTGACAACCATTTTGTTCAACATATTTTTACAGTATTATGCCTGGGACATATATTTTCCCCCGAAATCTTGCAAATAGCATGCAGCTGGATGACGGAAACCACTATAAATGCCACTTCACATAGCCCAGTGGTCTCTTTCTTAGCATTTTCTCAGCCATTTTTCTGTGTTTCCTATATGAGTGAATAGTAGTTGGCATTATTTTTTCAGTTGCATAAGACAGAAATTTGGAATTGCCTATGATACTTCACTTAATTGATACATTAAATCAACTACCAGATCTTATTTAACTTTCACGTCAGTAATGTGTATTTATTCCACTCTTTCTCCACTTCCACTTCCCTTCACCATTATCTTTCCTTTTAGTTTACATAAATGTCTTATTAAATCAGCCCTATTCTTGTGCATTTGAACACTCAGCTTCATTCTCCCCACTGTGGAATAATATTGTCAACCTCTTGATTAATGGGTCCATACAAACCCATTGTCTCAAGATATAATCCAAAAATTTTCAAATGATCTTTCCAGTAAAACCCTTAATGGTTTAATGATTTCAGTAGTAGAATGAAATTCTTTTGTGAGTTTTTTTTTATCTTATGGTTTTATTTTTTGTTAATATGATTATCACAGCAGACATAAGATAGAGTGGATGTGATATATGTTCTGTTACACTTGTTTGAAAAGACCATCCTAATCCAGGTTGGTCATTTACTATTCATATAAAATGAATATCTACTGTGTCTATGCCATATTGCAATTAATTTTTGAGGGGAAAGTAATTATGAAGAAAAACAGAAAATTAAACCACTATAAATGGGACCACTATAAATTGTAAATGTGTGATTAAGATGATTTTGAAATGTATTTAAAATTGCGAGCATATTCATGTCCCTGTGTCTGTTTTAGGAAGCAAGGTCCTTAACTGCCAGGAATAAGTCTTTAAAATTACCGTTTGAGTTTTCTCAGGTTCTCTTTTACCCTCTACTGCTGTCCTTAGTTATGTCATGCCTGTGCCACGGGGGCTGAGGGGTCTCAGTTAACATCATGAACTTTTAATTAAATGGTGGAATTCACAGTAAGGACAATTTATCATGCACACTACCGGAAGTGGGTTCTGACTGTGGTGGTGAAAAATATTGGATTGGCCAAAAAGTTCGTTCGGTTTTTTCTTTACGATCTTATGGAAGCACCCGAACGAACTTTTTTGCCAGTCCAGTAAAAGGAGTGCCTCCTTAAGTGAACTTTCCTTGAAGTGGCCACAGCCCTAGGATATCATTATACTGGTGTGTGTGTGTGTGTCTGTGTGTGTGTGTGTGTGGCCACTGCCAGCATCACTACTGATGATACTAAATATGAAGCTATAGAGACAGAGGTCACAGAGAGGTAAGAATGTCTCTCTCTTGCTCTGTTTCTAGGTGAAGATGATAAAGACAGCTAATGAGGCATCTTGATCTCTTGGTTGACCACCTGCCTGTCCTTTTGTATCACATTTATCCATGTGTTCACAGTACAGTCTGTAACGTGACAATGTGCCTGTCTTCTTCCAGGATAAGAAAAAGAAGAGGAAGAGAGAGAAACTACAGGAATCTGCATCAGGTAGGCACCATGTGACTTTCCAACCAATTCTCATGTTTCTGACAAACACCTTTTAAAAGGTAGAAAGTGTGCATCTTTCTACACACTGCTTTATTCTTCAACTATAACATGTGATTCTTGAACTCTGCTTTTCTTCCTGCAATTCTTTAAAAGATCTTCATGAGGTATGTGGTATTAATAGTTTTAAAGAAGTCAATTGCCTGACCCTCACATTCCATATGTATTCTTTACTAACTTCATGTAAATTTTTCTTTTTCACCTTCCATGTCATAATTTCTCTTTCCCTACTTTATAGAAAAAGATGCATATAATTCACTCATCTAGAATTTTATCATGGTGCATTCCTTAGTTGTATAAAATGTTTTAGGGCACCTAAAAATGGAAGATTTTTTTCCCATCAGAGGCCTTACTGCCTCTTCTTAAACATATTGCTGTGACAGCAATTAAGCTTATTGCTATGCAGCATAAGCTTAGAAATGAGTTTTTTTGGCAGTTGTTTGGATGCTCTGAAACCACGTGTGCTCGTAGAGTGTGTGGGCAGGGAGAGGGATGGTAATATTCTTTTAAGGATCCTACGTCTTTCATCCACTGACTTGCAAAAAAGGCAGAGATCTTATGGGGAGAGTTTGATGAGGCAAATCAAGAGGAGTATTTGCTTCAAAAAATTAAATGAGGGCTTCCCTGGTGGCGCAGTGGTTGAGAGTCCGCCTGCTGATGCAGGGGACATGGGTTCGTGCCCTGGTCCGGGAAGATCCCACATGCCACGGAGCGGCTGGGCCCGTGAGCCATGGCTGCTGAGCGTGGGCGTCCGGAGCCTGTGCTCCACAACAGGAGAGGCCACAACAGTGAGAGGCCCGTGTACTGCAAAAAAATAAATAAATAAATAAATAAATGAAAAAATGGCCTTTCTCTCACCTATCATATGTATACAATTTATCTTGAATATATTCATGCCCCTTAATTGGAAAGGAAAGTACCTTCGAGTAGACCAAGAAGTACATGCTGTTGACATTGATATATTTCAAAATAACTGGAATGTTTTCAGGGACTACCAGAATTTTCAAGTTACACTGGAGAAGATCCACAGACTAAAATGTTAATATGGTTTCTTGTCAACTCAGTGTGCATTTTACAAGTAGTCAATGTCCTGAATTGTGGAACACCCACTTCGGTAAGGCTGGGAACTAGGTTTTCAGGAAATCCCTTCATGATATGTTTCAGTGTAAGAGTGGCCAAAAGAGGAACCTGTGCATAATTGTGAAGGCTGAAGTGAAGGAGACACTATTGCTCTTGGAAAGTTGTCAGCCTGACAAGGTGACAGAAAGATGCCCCACCTTGTCCTTGCTCTCCTCTGCTCTGCATCTGCCCCACTGGCTCCGCTGACCACCAGCAGCCTAGCCCAACTCGAGGTGCCTGGACCCGGCAGCACAGGGAGCTACTGCACAGAAGCTGCAGTTTCCTGAGATGGCAGCTTCCATGGCTGTCTCCATCAGTTGCCCCTTCCCAGTATCACTCAGGCAGTCACACATCTCAGGTTCTTGGATTTTCCAGCAAGCTTGGAGCTGCCCACTTCAGTGCTTCAGGAGGACTGGTTAGTGACAGTTTCTCTAATCTTGATCTTCTGACTCTTCTCTTCCAGACCTTCATTTTCCATACTCCTCCCACATTCATGTAAGGTTTAATTCCTAATTTCCTTATTCTGATATTACTTCTGGAGCCTCTGTTTCCATATTGAACCCTCACTGATACAGTCAGCTAAAAGCCTATTTTATCAAGCATATCATGAAATCTTGTTTTAGTATTAGTCAGTCATCATTTTATCAGCCTTAATAAGTAATTAATATTAGACTTAAATGATTAATACTTTCTTGTACCTATTATCAAAAATAAAGTTATATATTAGATGTTGGATGGGTTACTTTTAAGAGTATATACATTTCTGCTTTATTAAGCATATTGGGAAAGTCTAGTCATAATAATAACATTAATGAAATTAATTATGAACATTATACATGGTTCCTATTTAATTATTCTTTAAAATTATGTACAGACTTCAGTATACTCACACTTTTTTTTTTTGCGGTACGCGGGCCTCTCACTGTTGTGGCCTCTCCCGTTGGGGAGCACAGGTTCCGGACGCGCAGGCTCAGCAGCCATGGCTCATGGGCCCAGCCGCTCCGCGGCATGTGGGATCTTCCCAGACCGGGGCACGAACCCATGTCCCCTGTATCGGCAGGCGGACTCTCAACCACTGCGCCACCAGGGAAGCCCTACTCACACTTTTATTAAAAAAATCAATGCCTTTTTGTCAAACTTCTCACATTGTGAATAACATGATTTTAGCTATAAATTACATTGCTTTGTTACAGATAAGCAATAAGAAATAGCATATAGAATAAGTATTATTATGGCTTCTTATAAGGCAAGTGAATTAATAATAGTATCTTCATATTGTTTTAATCTTGATTTGATTGATTTTTACAGCAGATCCTTAAAAGAGTGTTTCATAATTTTTTTCTCGCTGGCTTTTATAATATTCTGAAGAACTTGTAACGTATATTTGAATTGAAAAATGAGGTTAGGCTTTTTCTGACAGTAATCTGATTTGGCTATTTTCTTTATAGGAGGACTGCTTTTGATAATTAATTCATATGTCAGACATTATATGTATGTTGAAAGAACTGAACATGCAGCTCCATATTTGTTGGCAAAATTATATCTAAGGCACCTAATAAGATTAAGGCATTTTGTCAACAATTATTGTGTTGGTAAAGATGTATTAAAATTTAAGAAAATATTAATTTTCTCATATTTTTTGAATAAATTGGAATATGCACAATGCCCCTGTGTCCAATTTTATTAATTGGTTAATAGAATTGATGTTGTTGTATCCCATTCTAGCATTCAATAAAGTTCATTTATAGAAAATGAATTAATTGGAAAAACTTTATCACATGAAAATAATTTTAGTAAAATTAGTTGTTTTTAAAAATCCAGTAAAATACTTACTATTTTCATAAATTGTGTGATAATTATAACATATATATCCAAAAACTGTATTTCATGTGGTAGCCTTATAATCACAGTAAGGAACAATTTAAAATAATTTTTAATTGATTGCATCTTTATTTCAGAAAAATGTGGTAGATGATCAATAGAGGTCTTTGAAGCATAAAAATTATATTAAGCAAAAAATCTGTGAATAAAGTAAAATTGAAAGCTAACTTTAAGGAGAAAAATAGAATGATGTCTAACTTCCTGTAAGAAGAGCTTGTTCATGTATTTTCTAAATAGATGATGATGGATGACTCACCCTGGTATTTAGATTCCATTAGGTACTACCGTGATGTAACTGTTTTGTTTTAAAATATCATTTTTATGTACACTGGAAAATTTTTGCTTTGTATCTTTTTCAGTTTGATTAAAAGCTTTAGATGGCCATCTAAAAATGTGCATAGCCTTTCAAAATTTTAGGATGTACCTAAACATAGAAGTTGAATAACAACTGATCTATCCTTTATTTACTTTTTTCAGACATATACCTCATTATTCCTCATTAAGTCTATCTCTACTCCATCCATACTGAGCTTCTTATGTTTAAGTATTGCCTTGTATTTCTCTGCCTACAAGGTACTAAACATCCCAACTTCTCCCTGCCTCTCCCTATTCCCAAATACAAGTTACTTCTTTCCTATCACATGCAGTTTTCATCTTTCATACCAGAGGGAAAATACCATCATCCTGGGTACTGTCCAAAGTAGATCAAGTGTTCTCCTAACTGCTCCCAACAATCTCTGTGTTTGTTGAAGCAATTGTGCTTGCCTGTTTACTTATTTGGCATTTCTAATAGGTCATCAATTAAGTTCCCAACAGTTTTTGGAAAAAAATAGAAGGTACTGAATAAATGTTACTTGAGAAAACAATTGACTGACAAGGAATGAATCAGTGAATGAATAACAAATTGCACAGGAATATTTAATAGAGGAAATAATGGACTAGGAATTAAAAACCATAGAATCTAGCCCTAACTCTCATTTAAATCACTTGGTCTCTATATTTAAATTGTGTCTAAAATACTACTTGCATTCAAGTCTAGAAAAATGTTATTTTATTCTTAGAAATTTTACCGCCTAATTTTAATTATCTCCTCTTTTTTTGTGAAGTGAATAATATAAAGACTAGAAGGTAATGCCTAAATAAATAAAGACTATTGTTGGTTATGGGTAAGGTGATTTTTTAAATGACCTGCTATATTATGGACATATAGCTATATGTAATACTATGTATTATGAAATATATGGCTCAGTTTTACAAACTCAAGTAGCTCTGTAGTTCAGAAAATATTAGAATTGGCTTCCTATGGAAGCAGTATCATATATCCAATGGTATTTATGATTTTCAATAATAAAGACTGATGATATTTAATAGGCTACTTTCATTGGTCCTGCTGGATTAGATGTATTACTAGAAATGAGTATCAATTTATATTTTATAACTAACAAAAGAGAAAAATAAGAGAGCAATAGAAGTGAGCTATATAGGGCAATTATATACAGATTTTGAATTCAATTAAAATTAACACACAACCAATGATATATGAAAACTGGCAAGGCAAACATAGATTAACAATAAAATTTTTATGAGTATGATGAAATAATCAAAATCTTTTCTCTAAGTAGAGATAACACTTAATTTCGTCCTAGCAAAATTATTTCTTAGGACTCCATGGCCATAAAATTATAAATACTTATGACTCAGTGCTCATAAGATTACAAATTTGTGATATTAGATAAATCAAGTTATAGAGTCATATTGTTATCACCAGTCCCCTACAGTTACTTAAAATGAATCTGTGAGATTCTGTTTGGTCTATCTGTTAGGTTTGAAAGGGATTTGCCCTCCATTAGTCCCTAAGTAAAGTGGCTTGTGTTGGAAGGCATATGCTTCCCAAAGGGTCAGACCCTCCACAGGGATTCCTTCCCCTACTTCTTTCCCTACCTCTACTGGAGATAACCTGTTTCTTGATTGCCCCACAAAGTTTCCAGGGAAAAAGCATCATGTACCCCACATTCGGCCAGTTAAAGCAAGAGTCATAAGCTTCCACAAGCACCTAGATTACTTGGAGACTGAGTTCTTACTGATCAGGGACTACCTTTTCAAAGTCAACATTACCTAATATCTTTTTACTAATCATCTTTCAGTGTTTCTATAGAATGTGGATTGAGGAATGTGTATTCTACTTTGTCTCTGAGTATATGCTTGCAGTTATTACATTGCTCTTTGGTATAAAGATAATGAAGAACACCTTAGAAAGAGCCTCCTAATAGGCAATAAGAGGCCTAGTGTAAGGATGCTATTACACTCACTTCAGTGTTCTTTGTTAGAGTATTCTTTTAATAAGGTGCTTTTTAGTTTTGGAATTTGGAAATAATTGTCGTCCTTTGAAGATATGATTTGAGATCTATTTCAAAGCCACTGTGAATCATGCATCTGATCAAGATCTCCTTTTTATATGACAGCTGGAAATCAGAATCCAGTTTGTAGATTCCAATAGTGAGAATTTATGCATATCATAAAGGATTTTATGATATGCATATCTATATCTGTCCCTTATTTGGCTATGCTTTATATTCCTACATTTTTTTTCATTTCTCACCTACTAACAATTTATTCTATTTTGTTACACATTATTTTGTGTTTTTTTTTTTTTTTTTTGCGGTACGCGGGCCTCTCACTGTTGTGGCCTCTCCCGTTGCGGAGCACAGGCTCCGGACGCGCAGGCTCAGCGGCCATGGCTCACGGGACTAGCCACTCCGCGGCATGTGGGATCTTCCCGGACCGGGGCATGAACCCGTGTCCTCTGCATCGGCAGGCGGACTCTCAACCACTGCGCCACCAAGGAAGCCCTATTTTGTGTTTTTAAGCTGTCAATTTATTTTGAGAACAAGGTGTGATTTAAATTAAGGAATTAATAACTTTATAAAATTATTTTGATGCTTCATGTTTGTCACTTGCTAGTATCCCTGGTGTGGGAATTTGTACCAAGCTCAAATTATTTCTTCCATAAATCCTAAAACCACTACTGTAATGCATGTACTATACCTGTTCTAGTATATGCATGTTCTCTGTGCATATAGTACAGAGAACAAATAAGGTCAGAAGCATATATACTCCAGCTACCTATCACAGAACCACAGGTCTTTCTATTGAAGTTGGAACAAAACAAATATTTTTGGAGAGGAATAACAGCAGACAGCTAAGATAAGGTCTCACAAGGGGTATGTTTTATTGTGAACATTATCAAGGAGCTGATTCCCAAACTTATTTGTACACAAAGGTTTCTTATTGTATCCAGAAGCAATTGAGTCAAGAGGACAAATTCACCTTAAAATATATAAAAGGACAAATGCGTAAGCCAAAATGTAAATGTATTAAATATATAGTTGTCATACTGATTATAAATGTACTAACTTATAAACTTAAACAAAATAATTCTGGTAATCTTCTCACGCTAAAAACTAATTAAATGCCTAAAAAAGTTTCCTTTATATTGTCAGCATCACTCTTGACATATAAATTTGACCTTCATCTTGAGTATGCTGGTTTATATTCATATAGGCCATAACATAACCTCTCTGAACATTTCCTGGATATTGTTCTCTGAGTAGCCAGGTTACTACCATTGACCTTATCTGGAGAGATTAAGACTGTTTGGTTACAAGTAAAGCCACTAGGGATATTTAAACAGAAAAGGAGGCGAGGGATAGATATGCTACTAGATTTCAGAAAAAAAATAAAACCAGGAAATATAGTTCTAGCTAGACCAGCTATACTAAAATTGAGATCTCATTTCCAAATTTTGCTAAAGAAGGGGTTCACTGTCCGTTTAGGTCACCTTAACTATGGGTAGGGAAGAGTCATGTTGTCCAAAGTGTAATCATATGGAGGATTAAAAAAAAAAAAGATACTCATTCTTAGACTGTTTAATCAGAACAGTGGGACTAGAGTTAAAAAGAGGTTATGTCCAATATAAATGTTTGGAAATCATACTCATATTGGGGAAAACTGAACCTGTAAGAAGTCATGAGATGGTCATTGGAGATAAACAAATATAATTGTAGGTAAATTAACATGTGATTTTTAATGTAAAACTAAGATTGATCTATAGTGCCTAGGAGTTTTAAAGTGAATTTTATTGAGATCTTATTTACATACAATAAAACATACCCATTTAAAATGTAAAACTAGTTTTGATAAATGTGACACCTGCTTCTACTGTGAATACATGTCTCTCATCCCAAAAAGTTCTTTCTTACAAACAGTAACCTCCTTCAAAACCTGGCATGAGGCAAGTTCTGACCTGCCTTCTTTTATTAAAATTTTGTTTTTTTTCTAGGACTTTATATCAACACTTTCATATACTATGCATTCTTTTGAGAGTCTGTATTTACTCAGTACAAATTTTTGACATTCATCCATGCTGATATATGGATCAGTAGTTTTCTCCTTAATTGCTGAGTAGTATCATCGTGTGGATGATACCAGAACTATTTATCCATTCTCCTATTGATGGGCAGTTTGGTTGTTTCTAGTTTTGAGTTACTCATATTTTTGTAAAGTCTTTGTGTGGGCATATGTTTTTAATTCCCTTGTGTAAATAACTAGGTGTCTTATGGTAAAAATAAGTTTGTTTAAATATATAAGAAACTGATATACTGTTTCACAAAGTGGCTGCATTATTTTATATCCCACCAGCAAAGTGTGAGTATTCTAGTTGCTGCGTATCCTCACCAATAATTCATATGGTCATTTATTTTAAATTTTAGATATTGTGATGAGTGTCTAGTGATACTGCATTATGATTTTAATGTACATTTCTTTAATAGATAATATTATCAGTCATACTTTAATGTGCTTATTGACCATTCATATGTTTTGTTTTTGAAATATCTGTTCAAATATTGGGGCTTCCCTGGTGGCGCAGTGGTTGAGAGTCCGCCTGCCGATGCAGGGGACACGGGTTCGTGCCCTGGTCTGGGAAGATCCCACATGCTGCGGAGCGGCTGGGCCCCTGAGCCATGGCCGCTGAGCCTGCGCGTCCGGAGCCTGTGCTCTGCAACGGGAGAGGCCGCAACAGTGAGAGGCCTGCGTACCGCAAAACAAAAACAAAAACAAATATTGTGTCCATTGACTTGTAAAAGTTATTTATGTATGAAGGATACATCTGTTTTGATAGATATATTTGAGTGAAGATTTCTATGAATCTTATTTGGCTTGTATTTTTATTTTCTTAGCAGTGTCTTTTAAAGACCAGAAGTGTTTGATTTTGATGAAGTCCTATTCATTATTTTTTGTATAATGCTTCATCTTCTATGTGTGACATTTAAGAAATCATTTCCTATGCCTAAGATCTCAAATATTTTCTTCTATTATTTTTCTTTCCAGAACAGAGATTCTCAACCTCAGCCTCACTGACATTTTGGGCCAGATATTCTAAGTTGGGTTTTCTCTAGACATTGTCAAATATCTATCAGGGGGCAGGGGCAAAATTGGCCCCTGTTGAGAACCACTGTCCTAGAAGTTCTACAGTTTTACCTTTTTATTTAGGTCTGTGATCCATTTTGGGATAATATCTGTGTTTAATTTCAAGATAAGGATTGAGGTCTCTTTTTTTTCGTATGGATAAACAGTTGTTCAGCATCTTTAAAACATGGAAAAGACTGTCCTTTACCATGGAATTGCCTTGGCACCCGTGTCAAAAAGCAACTGATCATATACATGTGTATCTAATTCTGGATGCCCTATTTTGTTCCATTGATACATATGTCTGTCTTTAACACCAGTACTACACTGGCTTGATTATTGTACTTTTAAAATGAGTTCAAATCAGGTGGTAAAAGTTTTCCAACTCTTTTCTTCTTTTAAGAGTTGTTTTGGCTATTCTTGTTCTTTGCATTTCTATATGCACTTTAGAATCAGATTGTCAATTTATTCTTCCTCTCCTCAAAAAAATCCCTGTTGGAATTATGCTCCACATTGCACTGAATCTATGGGTCAGCCTTGGGAGACTTGATACCTTAACAATATTTAGTCTTCCAATTCATGAACATAGTGTATTTCTCCATTTAATATAGGCTTTAAAATTTCTTTCTTCTAGCAACATTTTATAGTTTTTTTTTTTTTTTTTTTTTTTTTTTTTTGGGGTTTTA
>NW_020172492.1:4197846-4242552 GCF_003031525.2 Neophocaena asiaeorientalis asiaeorientalis
TGGTTTTAAAATTTTTTTTTTTTAGCAACTTTTTTTTTTTTTTTTTTTTTTTTTTTTTTTTTTTTGCGGATCTTGCACCTGTGGTTAGCTGGTTAAATCTACTTGTAATTATTCCATGTTTTTGGCATTTTAAATTTCAACAGTTTTTGATAAATCTATAGAAATATAATTATTTTGTGTATACTTCATAATTTTGAACCTCTTTAAATTCACATATTAGTTCCAGTAACTCTTTATAAATTCCTTAGGATGGTCTATCAGCACAGTCTTACCATATGCAAATAAAAACATTCTGCTTTCCTTTCTAGTCTGTATAGCTTTTGTTTCTTTTTCTTGCCTTATTGCAATGACTAGAAAATCTATGGTGCTTAGTTGTTGTTTTTTTTCTTTTTCCAACTCAAACCTGAGTTCTTGAATACCAATCTAATTGACTGTTTTAGACTAAAGAAAATAGTCTGATGTGGATTTCCTAATAATACTGCTTTATGGCCTGTAATAAATGATAGCAATTTGATATGTAAAGAAGAAAGAACTTGCCCTTTCCTTCATTCATACACAATTGAATGGCCAAACAAAATATCTTAAGAAATATGTGGCTAGTCTTTTAGGTAAGAGGACAGGCTGTTGAGGCTCATTAACTTTGGTGAAATTATACAGTAGTCTGCTATAATATGAGACAAGGACCTTATTTTCCCTTTGTACCATTGTATCTCTGTTACTTAGAATAATGCTTGGCACAAATGGAAATTAAATAAATATTTGTTGACTAAAGCAATTACTAGGGTCTCTGAGTTGAACATCATTCAGAAAGAATGGGTAAGGATGTCTGACTAAAATATGCAGTCATTATTTCAACATAATTCTGTAAACAAATAAAAGGCACTGTAGTAGGTAAGTTCATTCTTGAAACACTTCCATGACCACACAGGTACAAAGAGAGTACCATTTATATATTCTTTCTGTGCATTATATTTTAAAGCTGCGAAAATGTTTTAAAACATGAGAGGGCATGAGTGTAGAAAATTGATAGTCTCTAGACCGATTATGAAAGGGTTTCATAACTCAGCAGTGAGGCACAAGCTTAGCTGATAAGATAAACTAAAAAGGCTGGGAACTAAAGGTCAAACTGTTTAGGCAGAAATAGTCCCAAAGATGCAGGTTCCAGGAGACCTTTGAACAGAACGCCACAGAGATATGAGAAATTGAAAAGGATGAAGATAAAAGTACTGCCCGAAGGAAGTGGAATAAATAAATGTGTACAATGAAGAACAGCAAGTCAGGAGAAATTTTTTGAACTGTGTTTAATCTGCTGTTTTAGTTATTGTTGACATGGGAGTATGTAAGAATGCTTTAGTATACTTACATATGGTGCTTTATAACAACTCATTATTTTGTTTATATAGATTTGTTATATTAATGTAGTGTAGGCCTTTTTGTCACATGTTATTTTCTGTCTGTTCTACAGACCATTTGCTCACATTAAAAGAAGTTGATAAAATGAACTGTCATTAAAATAATAGATGTGCCATATTTAATGACTCTCTTCAAAATGTTGACAGTTCTTCAAGCCTGGAATGGGTAAATGGAGATTCATTGTACTTTTAACTTTTGTATATTTGTACAAGTTTTCAAAATATTTAAAAATGATTCCCTGCAAGTCTTTCAATCATTCATTCTATAACTATTTAGGGAGTACCTGCTCTGTGACTCACTGGCACTAATATATGAAGTGGAGATAGAGCAGCGAACAAAACTGTCTTCTTTCATGAATCCCTTCCCAGGGAAATAGACAACAGATACACAAATTAATATGGAATGGAATGTTATACAGATGAGTGTTGAAAAAAACATGAAGCATATGGGGCATAAAATAATACTGGACACTCTTAAATCAAAGAAACTAATGAGATGATTTTGGTATAGCCACTTGGGAGATAGTTCGGCTATTTCTTAAAAATATAAACATAACTTTTATCACATGTTCTAGCAATTGAATTCCCTAATATTTACTCAAATGAGTTGAAAACTTGTGTCCACACAAAAACCTGCACACAGATATTAATAGCAGTTTTACTCATAGTTGCCAAAGCTTAGAAGCAGCTAGAATGTCCTGTAGTAGACATTGTAATACACTCATACAATGGAATATTATACAGTGATAAAGACAAATGAGCTGTCAAGCAACAAAAAGACACGGAGGAACCTTAAATGCATAGTACGAGGTGAAAGAAGCCAATCTAAAAAGGCTACATACTATATAATACCAACATATGTCAATCTGGAAAAGGAAAAACTCTGGAGATGGTAAATGATCAGTGGTTGCCAGGGGTTCAGGGTTGAATAGGTGGAGCACAGGAGATTTTTAGGGCAGTGAAATTATTTTGTGTGATATTATAATGGTGGATATATGTCTTTATACATCTGTCGAAGCCCATAGAACATGCAACACAAAGAATGATTCCTAATGTAAACTATGGACTTAATAATAATGTATCAATATTGACTCATCAATTATAAAAAATGTACCACACTAATGCAAGGTAGTTATAAGGGGTGGGGTGAGGGGGCACGTGGGAACTCTATACATTCCAGTCTATTTTTCTGTAAAGTTAAAGTGCTCTGAAAGAGACAGCCTGTTAATTTTTGTATAAGGCCATGAAATCATACACTCACCTGATTTAATATATCCAATATGTTCTCAGATTTAAAATAACTCACAAAGTCATTGCCAGAATTCAGAAAGATCTGCGTGAGCCATCTCCTGGCTGTATCGGATACCATGTTCCACCTCTCCTTTTCTACCTCTCCTTGTTTTAATGCGTCTTGAGCCATACAGGTCTTTTTGCCTTTTCTAAACAAATCAACCCTGTGCTTCCTCAGGGCCTTTGTCTCTGCTACTCCTCCTACCTGGAATTCTCTTGTCTTTTTATTTGCATGAGTTTCTTCTTTATTTCATGCATGCCTCCACCCCCAATCATCTCATTATAGTTTCCTTGATTTAAAAGAGCATCCAGTATCATTTTATCCCCCATCTGCTCCATGTCTTTTTCACTAATATGTATGATATATTTCACACTAATTCACGTATGTATTGTCTATTTCCCTAAGAAGGGATTCATGACAGAAAACACTGTTTTGTTCACTGCTCTTTCTCCACTTCATAGAATAGTGACAGTCGGTCACATACCAGGTGCTCCCTTAGTGTTTGACACACCATAAGAGGTTTCAAAAGTACCTATTATGCATTTTAAAAAGAGGACAGAAAGAAAAGGGAGCTAAGGAAAAGTGATCAAAAAGAGAGATAGAGTAATAGTCTACACGCCTACCCCACATGCATTTCATTATGAAACATAGTGTTGCATTTTACATTTAGGTCTATGTTGTATTTTTTTTTAACATCTTTATTGGAGTATAATTGGTTACAATGATGTGTCAGTTTCTGCTTTATAACAAAGTGAATCAGCTATACATATACATATATCCCCATATCTCTTCCGTCTTGTGTCTCCCTCCCTCCCACCCTCCCTATCCCACCCCTCTAGATGGTCACAAAGCATCGAGCTTATCTCCCTGTGCTATATGGCTGTTTCCCACTAGCTATCTACCTTACGTTTGGTAGTGTATATATGTCCATGCCTCTCTCTCGCTTTGTCACAGCTCACCCTTCCCCCTCCCCACATCCTCAAGTCCATTCTCTAGTAGGTCTGCATCTTTATTCCCATCCTGCCCCTAAGTTATTCATGACCATTTTTTAAAATATTCCATATATTGCATTAGCATGCAGTATTTGTTTTTCTCTTTCTGACTTACTTCACTCTGTATGACAGACTCTAGGTCGATCCACCTCACTACAAATAACTCAATTTCGTTTCTTTTTAGGGCTGAGTAATATTCCATTGTATATATGTACCACATCTTCTTTATCCATTCATCTGTCGATGGACACTTAGGTTGCTTCCATGTCCTGGCTATTGTAAATAGAGCTGCAATGAACATTGTGGTACATGACTCTTTTTGAATTATGGTTTTCTCAGGGTATATGCCCAGTAGTGGGATTGCTGGGTCGTGTGGTAGTTCTATTTGTAGTTTTTTAAGGAACCTCCATACTGTTCTCCATAGTGGCTGAACCAATTTACATTCCCACAAACAGTGCAAGAGGGTTCCGTTTTCTCCACACCCTCTCCAGCATTTATTGTTTCTAGATTTTTTGATGATGGCCATTCTGACCAGTGTGAGATGATATCTCATTGTAGTTTTGATTTGCATTTCTCTAATGATGATGTTGAACATTCTTTCATGTGTTTGTTGGCAATTTGTATATCTTTTTTGGAGAAATGTCTATTTAGGTCTTCTACCCATTTTTGGAATAAGAGTTTGATAGTGTCTCGCCTTACATTTAGGTCTTTAATCCATTTTGAGTTTATTTTTGTGTAGGGTGTGAGGGAGTGTTCTAATTTCATTCTTTTACATGTAGCTGTCCAGTTTGCCCAGCACTACTTATTGAAGATGCTGTCTTTTCTCCACTGTGTTTTGTTACCTCCTTTATCAAAAATAAGATGACCATATGTGCGTGTGTTTATCTCTGGGCTTTCTATCCTGTTCCATTTATCTATATTTCTGTTTTTGTGCCAGTACCATACTGTCTTAATTACTGTAGCTTTGTAGTATAATCTGAAGTCAGGGATCCTGATTCCTGCAGCTCCGTTTTTCTTTCTCAAGATTGCTTTGGCTATTCGGGGTCTTTTGTGTTTCCATACAAATTGTGAAATTTTTTGTTCTAGTTCTGTGAAAAATGCCACTGGTGGTTTGATAGGGATTACACTGAATCTGTAGGTTCCTTTGGGTAGTATAGTCATTTTCACAACGTTGCTTCTTCCAATCCAAGAACGTGGTATATCTCTCCATATATTTTTATCATCTTTAATTTCTTTCATCAGTGTCTTATAGTTTTCTGCATACAGGTCTTTTGTCTCCTTAAGTAGGTTTATTCCTAGGTATTTTATTCTTTTTGTTGCAATGGTAAATGGGAGTGTTACCTTAATTTCACTTTCAGACTTTTCATCATTAGTTTATAGGAATGCAAGAGTTTTCTGTGCATTAATATTGTATCCTGCTACTTTACCAAATTCATTGATTTGCTCTAGTAGTTTTCTGGTAGCATCTTTAGGATTCTCTGTATATAGTATCATGTCATCTGCAAACAGTGACAGCTTTACTTCTTCTTTTCCCATTTGGATTCCTTTTATTTCTTTTTCTTCTCTGATTGCTGTGGCTAAAACTTCCAAAACATTGTTGAATAATAGTGGTGGGAGTGAGCATCCTTGTCTTGTTCCTGATCTTAGTGGAAATGCTTTCAGTTTTTCACCATTGAGGACGATGTTGGCTGTGGGTTTGTCATATATGGCCTTTATTATGTTGAAGTAAGTTGCCTCTATACCTACTTTCTGGAAGGTTTTTATCATAAATGGCTGTTGAATTTTGTCAGAAGCTGTTTCTGCATCTACTGAGATGATCATATGGTTTTTCTCCTTCAATTTGTTAAAATGGTGTATCACATTGATTGATTTGCATATATTGTAGAATCCTTGCATTCCTGGAATAAACCCCACTTGATCATGGTGTATGATCCTTTTAACTTTGGTTTTATTGATCTCTGCTATGTTTCCTTCATTTCTTTTTCATTTATTTCTGATCTGATCCTTATGATTTCCTTCCTTATGGTAACTTCGGTTTGTTTTTGTTCTTCTTTCTCTAACTGCTTTAGGTATAAGGTTAGGTTTTTTATTCGAGGTGTTTCTTGTTTCTTGAGGTAGGATTGCATTACTAAAATCTTCCCTCTTAGAACTGCTTTTGCTGCATCCCATAGGTTTTGGGTCATCCTGTTTTCATTGTCATTTGTTTCTAGATATTTTTTGATTTCCTCTTTGATTTCTTTAGTGATCTCTTGGTTATTAAGTAGTTTATTGTTTAACCTCCATGTATTTTTGTTTTTTACAAATGTTTTCCTGTAATTGATATCTAGTCTCATTGTGGTCGGAAAAGATACTTGATACAATTTCAATTTTCTTAAATTTACCAAGGGTTGATTTGTGACCCAATATATGATCTATCCTGGAGAATTTTCAACGAGCACTTAAGAAGAAAATGTATTCTGTTGTTTTTGGAAAGAATGTCCTATACATATCAATTAAGTCCATCTTGTTTAATGTATCATTTAATGCTTGTTTTTCCTTATTTATTTTCATTTTGGATGATCTGTCCATTGGTGAAGTGGGTGTTAAAATCCTCTACTATGATTGTGTTACTGTCAATTTCCCCTTTTATGGCTGTTAGTATTTGCCCTATGTATTGAAGTGCTCCTGTGTTGGTTGCATAGATATTTACAATTGTTATATCTTCTTGGATTGATCCCTTGATCATAATGTAGTGTCGTCCTTTGTCTCTTGTAATAATCTTTATTTTAAAGTCTATTTTGTATCATATGAGAATTGCTACTTCAGCTTTCTTTTGCTTTCCATTTGCATGGAATATCTTTTTCCATCCCCTCTTCAGTCTGTGTGTGTCCCTAGGTCTGAAGTGGGTCTCTTATAGATAGCATCTAAAAAGGTCTTGTTTTTGTATCTATTCTGCCAGTCTATGTCTTTTGGTTGGAGCATTTAGTCCATTTACATTTAAGGTAATTATCAATTTGTATATTCTTATGACCATTCTCTTAATTGTTTTGGGTTTGCAATTGTAGGTCTTTTGCTTCTCTTTTGTTTCCTGCCTAGAGAAGTTCCTTTAGCATTTGTCGTAAGGCTGGTTTGGTGGTGCTGAATTCTCTTAGCTTTCGTTTGTCTGTTAAGGTTTTAATTTCTCCGTCGAATCTGAATGAGATTCTTGCTGGGTCGAGTAATCTTGGTTGTAAGTTTTTCCCTTTCATGACTTTAAATATGTCCTGCCACTCCCTCTGGCTTGCAGAGTTTCTACTGAAAGATCAGCTGTTAACCTTATGGGGATTCCCTTGTATGTTATTTGTTGTTTTTCCCTTGCTGCTTTTAATATTTTTTCTTTGCATTTAATTTTTGATACTTTTAGTAATATGTGTCTTGGTGTGTTTCTCCTTTCATTTATCCTCTATTGGACTCTTTCTGCTTCCTGTACTTGATTAACTATTTCCTTTCCCATATTAGGGAAGTTTTCAACTATAATCTCTTCAAATATTTTCTCAGTCGCTTTCTTTTTCTCTTCTTCTTCTGGGACCCCTATAATTTGAATGTTGGTGCATTTAATGTTGTCCCAGAGGTCTCTGAGACTGTCCTCAGTTCTTTTCATTCTTTTTTCTTTATTCTGCTCTGCAGTAGTTATTTCCCGTATTTTATTTTCCAGGTCACTTATGCGTTCTTTTGCCTCAGTTAGTCTGCTATTGATTCCTTCTAGAGAATTTTTAATTTCATTTATTGTGTTGTTCATCATTGTTTGTTTGCTCCTTAGATCTTTTAGGTTGTTGTGAAACATTTCTTGTATTTTCTCCATTCTGTTTCCAAGATTTTGGATCATCTTTACTATCACTATTCTGAATTCTTTTTCAGGCATACTGCCTATTTCCTCTTCATTTGTTTGGTCTGGTGGGTTTTTACCTTGCTTCTTCATCTACTGTGTGTTTCTCTGTCTTCTCATTTTGCTTAACTTAATGTGTTTGGGATCCCGTTTTGCAGGCTGCAGGTTCGTAATTCCCGTTGTTTTTGGTGTCTGCCCCCAGTGGGTAAGGATGGTTCAGTGAGTTGTATAGGCTTCCTGGTGGAGGGGACTGATACCTGTGTTCTGGTGGATGAGGCTGGATCTTGTCTTTCTGGTGGGCAGGTCCGCATCTGCTGGTGTGTTTTGGGGTTTCTGTGATTTTAGGCAGCCTCTCTGCTAATGGATGGGGTTGTGTTCCTGTCATGCTAGTTGTTTGGCGTAGGATATCCAGCACTGTAGCTTGCTGGTTGTTTATTGGAGCTGGGTCTTGGCTTTCAGATGGAGATCTCTGGGAGGTTTTCGCAGTTTGATATTACGTGGAGCTGGGAGGTCTCTGGTGGACCAGTGTCCTGAACTCGGCTCTCTCACCTCAGAGGTTACAGGCTTGACGCCTCGCCGGAGCACCAAGACCCTGTCATCCACACAAAAAAAGAGAAAAAGGAAAAATTATATATATATATTGTTGCTCCCAAAGTCCTCTGCCTCAATTAGGGACGATTCGTTGTCAATTCATGTATTCCACAGATGCAGGGTATATCAAGTTGATTGTGCAGCTTTAATCCACTGCTCCTGAGGCTGCTGGGAGAGATTTCCCTTTCTCTTCTTTGTTCTCACAGCTCCCGGGGTTCAGCTTTGGATTTGGCCCCGCCTCTGCATGTAGGTCACCGGAGGGCGTCTGTTCTTTGCTCAGAAAGGACGGGGTTAAAGGAGCCGCTGATTCGGGGGCTGTGGCTCACTCAGGCCGGGGGGGAGGGAGGGGCATGGATGCAGGGCGAGCCTGTGGCGGCAGAGGCTGGCATGACATTGCACCAGCCTGAGGCGCGCCGTGCGTTCTCCCGTGGAAGTTGTCCCTTGATCACGGGACTCTGGCAGTGGCGGGCTGCACAGGCTTCCAGGAGGGGAGGTGTGGATAGTGACCTGTGCTTGCACACAGTCTTCTTGGTGGCGGCAGCAGCAGCCTTAGCATCTCATGCACGTCTCTGGGGTCCGTGCTGATACCTGTGGCTCGTGCCCATCTCTGGAGCTCCTTTAAGCAGCGCTCTGAATCCCCTCTCCTTGTGCACCAGGAAACAAAGAGGGAAGAAAAAGTCTTTTGCATCTTCGGCAGCTCCAGACTTTTTCCCAGACTCCCTCCCGGATAGCTGTGGTGCACTAACCCCCATATGCTGTGTTCACACTGCCAATCCCAGTCCTCTCCCTGTGCTCCGACCGAAGCCTGAGCCTCAGCTCCCAGCCCTGCCCGCCCCGGCAGGTGAGCAGACAAGCTTCTCGGGCTGGTGAGTGCCAGTAGGCATCGATCCTCTGTGCAGTAATCTCTCCGCTTTGCCCTCCGCACCCCTGTTGCTGCGCTCTCCTCCGTGGCTCTGAAGCTTCCTACTCCGCCACCCGCAGTCTCCGCCCGTGAAGGGGCTTCGTAGTGTGTGGAAACCTTTCCTCCTTCACAGCTCCCTCCCACTGATGCAGGTCCTGTCCCTATTCTTTTTTCTGTGTTTATTCTTGTTTCTTTTGCCCTACCCAGGTACGTGGGCAGTTTCTTGCCTTTAGGGTGGTCTGAGGTCTTCTGCCAGCGTTCAGTGGGTGTTCTGTAGGAGCTATTCCACGTGTAGATATACTTCTGATGTATATGTGGGGAGGAAGGTGATCTCCGCATCTTAGTCTTCCGCCATCTTGAAGCTCCTCCTCCTATGTTGTATTTTGACTTAATCTTTGTAAAAGATGTTAGATCTCTGTCTAGATCTGTTTTCTTCAGTAACTTTTAGCAGCTGTGTAACAAACATGTAGAGAAAGTATATAGAATGGGAAGAACAGAAGCAGGGAAACCATTCTGGAGTCTTTTGAAGTCATCAATGAGCAAGAAAATGAAGGTTTGAGTAGAGAGCAATGGTGGACTTTATAAGAGGTTGTTGTATTTCAGATATTTTGAAGTTCGAGTCAGTAAGCTTTCATGTGGAATAAATATGGGAACTGAGTAAAATAAACAGAAGAAAGTCAAGGTTCTAGGTCTGGGCAACTGTGTGAATAGTGGGGCTGTTATTCAAAATGGAGAGCACTGGACAAATAATGTTTTCTTGTGGGGAGGTAATGTCATAGAAATCAAGATCAGTTTTTGACATGTCATTTTTCAGGTTTCTATTTAAGTATCCAATTAGAAATATCAATGATGAAATTGGCGTATGAGAGACCTCAGGGGAAAATATAAATTTGGGAATTGTCAGTATGTAGGTGGTATTTGAGGCCCAGAGACTAGGATGAATGTACCAACAGAGTGACTGCAGAAATAAAGAAAAAGAGATCCTGGAAGCCTGGGTGCACCAGCATTTAGAGTTCAGCTGAAAGTGGTGAATCTAAAACTAGAGACTGAAAGACAGTTGCCAGAGCCTTAAGGAGAAATAGGAAGGGGAGTGGGGAATATGTTTTCAAGAAGTGAACAACTGTGTCAAATTCTTTTGAATTGAGAAAAATAAAAACTGAGGACTGACCATCAGATTTGGCAACATAAATATTGCTGGTGGCTCTCATGGGAGAAGCATTAGAGAGATGGGGATGATGTTGGAATAGGTTCAGGGGGTAATGGGATAACAGTGCAAAGAGCTGGTTTCTCAGAGCTCTTTCAGGGAGTTCTGGGGGCAGGGGGAAGCAGGGTCAGGTATAGGAAATATTAGAGTCATTCACAGTTTTGGAACAACTGGATTAGCTCTTACTATAGAAAATACACTGAGACAAATTACCTCACATACTAACATATCATAAAGTGATACACACACACACACACACACACACACAAATTCTACTGCCTTCCTCTTGGTGCCCCTGCCCACCCCCGAGCCCCTGCGTTATCCCATAAAGTCGTATTTCATTTGGCTCCAGAAACAAATGAATTACCAACAGGTGAATTTTATTAGATACTGCTATCACATGGCAGCGTTTGCCACTTCCGATGGATTGTACAGACTATCATCTCTTTTGTGCTCCTCTTAACTTTATAAATCTGTTCATATATCATCCCTTATTCTGAATGGCACTTTTTATTTATACACACTTGTCTCTTGCTATAAAAGTATGTGGAAAGATTAAGTGGGAATATTTCTGGGACCTAAGGCCCTAATATTTGAATCCTCTCCTGAAATGGTTGTCTGCCTGCAACTTGGGACTTTCTCCGGAGGGATATATGTACAGAGGACAAAGCTATACAAAGGGATGTGTTATTACTAGTGACTGTTTTGGCTCCACAGACCCCAAAGCAGTTTTCAGTTGAGCTCAGGGTTAGAAAGTGGGCCTAAGACCTAAAACTAAAATGGATCAAGCATTATCTTTTATGCTTTCTCTCTAATTTCTCAACCATATCTCGGCCTCTGTATCTTTCAAATCTGATTAGGAAAAAAGAGAGTCTGAGAAGATCACATCAAGGGGAAAACAAACAGAAGGAAGCCAAGAGCAAAAGAGTTTTGTCTTGTGTAGGCTTTTTTTAAAACTACAGAGCTCTTAAAAATAAAGTCTAGTTATAGTCCTTAGACTTTACCAAGCTCAAAAGCAAACTCCTTTCCTTCTTGGAGATGGTGGGTGATGGCAGGGAAGGAGCTGTGTGCTTTCTGTTGTCAGTAGCACCATGAAACTGTGAAGTACTCAAAAGCAGAGACGAAATCCTCATTGCTTCCCCAAAAGAATAGAACTTTCTATTCTGCTGTCTATAATTTCAGCAGATTAATGATCATATACAGGCATACCTCATTTATTTGCACTTCACTTTACTGAGCTTTGCAGATACTGCGTTTTTTACAAATTGATGGTTTGTGGCAACCCTGTGTTCAGCAAGTCTATCAGCACCATTTTCCCAACAGCATTTGTTCACTTTGAGTCTCACATTTTGTTAATTCTCTCAATATTTCAAACTTTTCTGTTATTATTATATTTGTTATTGTTTGTGGACAATGACCTTTGATGTTACTATTGTAATTATTTTGGCATTATATAACAAAGTATTCTTTAAGGTATATACTTTTTTTAGACATAATGCTGTTTCACACTTAGTAGACTATAGTATAGTATAAATATAACTTTATCTGCACTGAGAAACCAGAACATTCATGTGACTCATTTTATTGCAGTATCTGTTTTATTGCAGTCTGGAACTGAACCTGTAATGTCTCCAGTCTGCCTGTTCATATTTTTAATTGATTAAAATTTCAAAAAAGGTATTTACCAATTAATTATTATTTTCTTTACATGAAGATGTCTTATAATAATCTTTTTTGGAAATACAAGGGTAGCATTTCAGAAATATATATTGTTATCAAGATTTTATGTCAGCATTTTCAGCTGGTTCTGTACATGAATGTTTTATTAGTATTGGAAAATTGGTATTCCATTATTCTTATTAAAAGCTGCTTTCAATTAAAAAATGAGACAAAAGTCTAGAGATGGGGTAAAATAAATCTTGGATTTCTTAAGTCTTTGATAGATTTCATTGTTAGTAATATCTACTTTTTATAAGTAGTTAATAGATTATTTTGACACTATATTCAAAATTTTGGTCTTAGTATATCTTTTAAGTGTTATGAAATGCACTCATTTTAAGCACATTTAGATGTATTTATAAACAATAAATTCAAATGTATTTATACCAGCAATAATAATAGCATAATTTAAATCTCAGTGTTACTCTTTTTCTAACGGTTCCAACCTCTTTGCCAAATATCAAGAAACATACGTGTGCATGTGTTTATGACTTGACCACAGATGTTTGGTCTGCACATTGGCAAATGTGGATATTTATAAATAAATATTTTTAATATGTATTTTGATGTAAAATACTGTTCCTCAGCTAGGAAGTTGGAAATATGTATATAAGCCAAATATTGGAGATATATATATATATTTTAATATAATATATATTTAAAATACACATATACCTGCACACATTATTTAGCTTACTAGTTTGCAAATTATTAAAAGACGTTCGTATCTATATTGATGAACAAAATGGCCTTTAATTTTTATTGTTATGGTGTCTTTGATTAGTTCTGATCTTGAGTTATGCACAGCATGAGTTAGGGAATATTCCATTTCTTCCTATTGATTGGAAGAGTTTATATAATATTGGAACAATCTGTTCTGTGAAAGATTTTTAGAAGTAGACTGAAAGCCATCTGTTCCTGATGTTTTCTTTTTGGGAACATTTTTAACCAGTGCTTTATTTGCCTAGGCTCCTAATAATAGCTTTTATATCTTTGTGTATCTGTAGTAATGACCTGTCTTTCAATCCTCTTATTAGTTATACATACCTCTTTTTTTTTCTCTTTTTAAATGGCAAGAAAGAAGAAGTATTATTTAGTAAATGACAGTGAAATTCACATTGCATCAAAGATATGTTGCCTCAAAAGAGGGGCAAATGGGGTTAGGCTGGGTGTATGCATTATTTCCCTTGGTACCAGGCCCCATTTCCAGTAATTTAAATGAGATTATCCACAAAATTGCCAGGTGCATAAATACACACTAGGTGTGTATTATCAGGCACAAAACCAGCACAGTTCTGTCACTTATACAGGGAAAGTTTGGCATCCAGGTCTGGTGCATTGGTACCATGCAAGCCTTTAATGTTTTTCTAATTTTTATTGTTTTTTCTACTCTGACTGGAGGATTATTTAGAAGTGTGTTGTTTATTTTCCATACTTTGGTGACTTCTAGCTGTCTTTCTGTTACTGATCTGCTTTATTTCCACTTTGACCTTAGAACGTATTCTTTATGATTTCAAAATTTATTGAATCTTGTGTTATGTTGTATGTATTGGTTATATATTGCTTTGTAGAGAATTACCTCAAAACTTGGTAGTTAAAATAGCACTTATTATTTCACAGCTTGTGTGGGTCAGGAATCTGGGCATGGTTTTACTGGGTTCTCTGGTTCTGAGTTTCTTCCAAGGCTGCAGTAATTTTAAAGCCCAAATGTGAGATATTGGGCAAATATTCTAAAATTTCTTAATATTAATTTTATCATCTTTATTAATCAAATATCATCACATATATGTTTTATTAATCAACTTGGACACTTGCTACATGATCATCAGTATGTTGTGTGATTAAATAATATACCACAGTTACCCTTCATTGAGTGCAAATTATAACATGCTTAATAAATAAGCTTACTGTGAAATGAAAATGAATAACATAGTAGAGGTAAATACATATTAGTTTTAATCTTCTGACTCATTTGTAGATGTAGCTTTAATGCTGAGAGATTTTTAAAGTTTCTTGCATTCAGAAAATCTGAATGCTTTTATTCTCAACATTGACTTGGTTTCCTGTCTATGCTTTCTGTCATCTACGGTAATCCACAGAGGTTGATTATGATTATATGGAAAAACAATTTTTTCCTAAATGGCCAGTGTGTTTATTTATATTTCACCATTTGTTTCTACTAAATTTTAGTAAATTATTAAGGTTCATGACTTGATATAAAGCATAAAATTTGTTGTATGAAAACTTGGGCTAGAGTTGCGTCTCTACAATTTATGAAGTATATGAATATATTTTGTAAAAATGTCTTCTGAGCAACTGTATATCAGTGGAAAAATAGTGATGATGATGATGATGTTCGAGAAAAACAACCATACTTGCTTCAGAGAGTTACTGTGAGAATCACTTGAATTCATATACTTGAGAAGTGCTTTGCAATGCATACATTATTGTTAGTAAATGAAGGGTAATTTATGGTACCAGTATATCTATAATATTGTAATGTTTTAGACATACTTATATAATCAGAAATACTATACTTCAGATGTCACTTACATTCTGTTTAGTTCTTCCATTATAGGAGCGTTACACAATTATGAAGCATCCCTATATAGACATATCTCTGATGACCACCAAACTTACTGAAGCAGCCAAGGTAACCTAATATTTAGGCCAAGACCCCTTTACCTGTTTTCTTCCTCTCTAGATGTCCATGTCAAAGCAGCATTTACATAATGAACATTTTATTTGTCACCAGCCTACTTAAAGTCCTTTTGCTGAGGCTGTTCTTTCTGCTGTGAAATGTTTCTCCCTTTTCTTCTTTTTTTTTTTTTTTTTTTTTTTTTTTAAACCCTTTTTTTTTTTTTTTTTTTTTTTTTTTTTTTTTGCGGTACGCGGGCCTCTCACTGCTGTGGCCTCTCCCGCTGCAGAGCACAGGCTCCGGACGCTCAGGCTCAGCGGCCATGGCTCACGGGCCCAGCCGCCCCGCGGCATGTGGGATCTTCCCGGACCGGGGCACGAACCCGTGTCCCCTGCATCGGCAGGCGGACTCTCAACCACTGCGCCACCAGGGAAGCCCTCCCTTTTCTTCTTTAATCAATTCCTATATAGCTTTTACAGATCAATTTATGTCTTACCTCTCTTAAAAATTCATTCTATTAATAATTAGCTTAATAATGATAACATTCAAATATAATTATTTTAATTATATAATATATATGATGTTTATATTATACATAGATATGATTATTATAGAATATGTAATCATTAGAATAAGGTAATCATTCTAAGTCACCATAATGTCTCTGTCTTCTGAAATCTATAACATTTATTTAGATACTTCTTTGTTATATTTGCTTGTATTGCTATGTAAACTTGGAATCAGTTTTTCATGCTTTTTATCTCAAAGTAAGCTAAAACTGAAAAATAGTCACAGGTCTTTTTGTGTATATGTGTGTGTGTATCCAATTACGTGTAAATTTATAGTACTACTTACTTGAGTAGAATTTATTGAAAGATAGAAGACTGAACATTTTTTTTTGTCTACTGAGTCATTTGGACACAATCTGGAGCTTTAGATATATCAAGTTTTCAGTCCCTTGTGTGGAAAAATAGCTTCAGAAAAGACAAAGTGGAGAAGACACGTATTAGTTTTTCACATAGTGGTGGCCATTCAATTGAGATAATTCATTTATGTTTAGACAGTAAAAATAAGCAGAGAATACTGTCATTTTCCAGTAATACATACTGCTTAGTTTTACATATGTCTCCAAAAGAATGAGAAAGTTGTGAATGTTTGTCAGCAAGTATCACTATAGGTTTTGAATTGTGTAGAGTAATTTATCTTGCTGTCATTTGATGCTTTAGTTCTATGAATCTGTAAAACAATGTGTGAAAAACTAATGTGTAAAACAGACCAGGCTTGGAGTGCATTTTTCATGACCAAATACTGGATGTTTCCTTGTTAACCAGGGGAAAATATAAAACAAGCTCTAGATATTTCAGGAACAAAAATTCAGTTAAGAGGAGCCATTGGTTTTGTAACAGTCATTTCATGTCACTTATTAATACTTAATATTTAGACACGGCAGGTTACTTGTTAATTGGTGTCACAAGCAGATAATCATATTTTACTGCTTTTTCATCTGTAGTATCATTTCCTCTACTACTGTCTTAGTTCTAGCTCTTAAGCATCTTTCACATGCTCTCCTGAAATAGTCTTATAACTGGGTTCCCCCCTCTGGTTGAGCACTCCTACAATCCACATCCCACATTGCTCCAGAATCAGCTTAGAAACTGAAATCTGATCATTTTACTCCTCTGATAAGCACTTCCAGTAGTGTCCTGAGCCTAGAGAATACATTTGAAACTCATTTAAATGACACTCAAAATATCTTTATGGTATAACCTCTCGCCTCCTCTCCCGGCATCATTCCCCATGTTTTTTCCCCTTCACTGTAAGCTCAGCCCATGCTAAACCACCTAAGTGTGCAATACTGTTTTATATTCCTGTGTCTTTGCTAGGCTTCTTTCTCCTCCACCACTAGATGAATGCATATTTATAGTTTAATATTTAGTTCAAGAACCATATCTGACAAGACTTTTTTTAATCTCTCAGGGTTCCCAGATGGAAGTGACTGCTTACCACTATGTGGCCCCCTTGTACTAGGTCCTCATTTTTATCCACATAATAGTGAAATATATTTATCTATGACTTGTCTGTTAACCTACTCTGCACAAGTGGCCCTTTCAGAACAGGAACTATATGTTATCTATATTGAGTGTTTAGCTTTTAACAACCATCGCTCAATTGATATTCCTCATGTTATAAACCAGAAAGAAAGACAAACTCAGCCTAAAATAATTTAAGTAGCAGAACTGTAGCTCTCAGCAGGAATGAAATTCAGGTCTAGGTGTACTTTGATCCAAAACTCAGTCTTTGGAAATGCTGACATTTCAGTGTTTAGAACCTCAAAATACTAATAATTTTGAAAAAGAAAAAAATAATTAGGCACTGAGAAAATAAAGCAGGGATTTTTATTTACCTTTTTCCATTTTCCTCCTTCATTATTACAGTGCTTAGGAAGTGTATCTCTTTACACTGTTCCAGTCACAAAAACCTGTTCTCCAAGGACCCAGCTCTCTTAAGGATATTAATGCAAAATGCCAGGAAAAATGAAGTTCCTGCAGCCAGGCCAACCTGGTAAATGGAAAGATTTTGAAGAGAGCAATGGCTGAAAATATAATACATATACTCTACAAGAATGACTTTTGTCTCCTTTTTTGCTGTCAAACTCCCAAGACCTGGACTGTAAGGCAGCATTCACCTGCCTTCTTGCTTTGAACAATTTAAGGCTGAGGGACGATGAAAACCCACTCCTATCTCTTATCTCCTACTTATGCTTTATACTTTGATCGATTGTTTCCAAGACAGCTTCATCAATTACTCCAGTGACCTTTTGCAATATGGCTTTGTCTCTCCTTCCAACAAGAGGTGGAGCCTATTTCTCCTTAAACCTGGCCTTGTGATTGAGTTTAGTCAACACAGTGCAGCAGAAGTGACAGCCAATCTGGGGACTAGGTTTTAAGAGATCTTATAGATTCCAGTTTGGGTCTGCCATGTGAGAAGGCTGATCCAGTCTACTGAAGGAGGAGAGATCCCCATGGGAGAGAAACAAGGTAGCTTGATGGCCAGTACCAGCTGCTAGACTTAGAATCAAAGCCATGGAGGATTGCTAGCCCAGGAGACCATTTAGCTGAATGTAGCACATAAGTGAGCCCAGATGAAACAAACAAAAAAATCCCAGCCAAATATAAAATCATGATAAAGAATAAATTGGTATGGAACTTCCCTGGTGGTCCAGTAGTTTGCCTTCCAATGCAGGGGGTGTAGGTTTGATCCCTGGTTGGGGAGCTAGGATCCACATTCCTTGTGGCCAAAAAACCAAAACATAAAACAGAAGCAATATTGTAACAAATTCAATAAAGACTTAAGAAAAGAATAAATTGGTAGTTTAAGCTACAGAGTTTGGGATTGGTTGTTACGCAGAAAAAGATAGCTGAAACAGTGACTTCAGTTTCAATGCCTAAGATAAATCAATGATTCTATACATAATAGATCAACGGGGGAAGATCCTGAGACATACTCTCCTAATGATGATTTTAAAACATTAACTTGTTTTCTCTCCTTGCCTTCCCATTTAGTCTTTAGGCAACCAAGCCCTTTCTCTTTCCTTCCTCTACTATTAGAGCAGGAAAAACTATTTTGTATTTCAATGTGAAGGTACTTCCTAGCCTTGGGATGAAAAGTGTATTTAAAAAGGCCGTGGATGGAGAGTAGGGATGGGTATGACTTCTCTGAGCCTGACAACCAGGATATAGAATAGAACTTTTCTTGCCTGTGCATAGACTTCACAACTTCCTTCCCCCTTAGTTTTCAACTCAAGAGACTTTGATGCTAGAACTCTAATACCTGATAACCAAATCATTTATAAACCAGACGCCATTGCCCTTCACTTGATTCCTCTTTGTTTCCTTCTCTGTGCATCACTTCTCCTGAATATGAAGGTCATGTTTTGCTGGCTGTCCACAGTACTGAGCCACGCAGTGTAAGTCCTTTAGTCCTCACGTCAACCACGGCTAACGCTTGGTAGACAACAGCAGTCAAACCACTCAAGCGGGGAAGGTGGAGGAGTAGGGAAGGGGAATGACATTTGTTACCTTTTCACATACATTGTTACAAATATATTTATTAAAGCTTTACAATGGAAAACACCGAGGCCAAGAAGTACTTTCTTAGATGTTGCCAGCTAGTACTTCTTGAGTGTGAGGATCAAAACAAGTGTTTTATTCTAAAACATTGTTGGAACTTCAGGCAGCGTTTGGAGGATGGAAGGAACGAAAAGTGCCCACGGAACTGACAAGGTATCTTGAGACTGAAAAATGAGGCAAGCAGCTCCATCTAATCAATGGATCCGTTTGTTATAGAGTAACTCACTCACAGGGCGGGATTGGGCAGAACAACGACCTGGAACTATATTCCATGAGTATCTATGTTAGAGTGTATATAGTTACAGTGGAAGCTATTGCATGTCCCTGATTCCCCTTCAGAACCAAAACACTCACGTCTATGTCTACCAACAGTGTTGGCTGTAGATGTCTTACAGCTTGTAGATAGCTTATATCTCTGTGGCATTGCCTTTGGCCATAAGAAGCTGCTTTACCTGAGATCACACTCCTTCCCTGAGGGCAGCCTATAACTAGTGAATGATCAGTGTTGAAGGACAAAGGCCCACTGCTCCTTCCTCTATTCAGCACAACTCTCAAGGGTCATCCTGACTCTAGAGTTCCCACCATATTGGATTTCAGCCTTTCCATCTGCCCAAACAGATTGGTGCTTTCCATCCGTTTTGGAAAGTTCTCAGCCATTCCTTTTTTTGAGTATCTTTCTCTTCTGTTTTGTCAATTTTTTCCCCCTTTGAAAATCCATTATATCAGATTGTACTATGGTCATCATGTATATGACTGTTTTTCTTTTATTTTCTTTTACTTTTTTTTTTCACCAAAATAATTATTGGCTCACAGTATTTACCAAGACATCCATACTTTTACTTTCCAAAAGATTATTCACCAAAACTTATGTGTTCTCCATAGCCAATTCCCTAGAGCCAATTCCCAATTATTACAGCAAATTAAACAAAAATTATTGATTGTAATTTTCAACTGTAAATCCTTGTTCCTTGAAATATTACTAATGAAAAGTCTTCGAGATTTGGATCCAGAGAGAATTTTCCTTGATTATGTCAGGTGCCTAAGAGAAATTGTAACTTGAGATCACTTTAAAATATAAAGCATTGGCTTTGAGTGCTATGGGCCACTTGGACAGGCTGATTTCTGCTCCCATTCAAAACTAAAACGAGTATGTCAAGAGGTCTCAGAAGAGACATATTTTCCTTTTCTGTTCCTCCTAGAGCCAGAGATGGACACTGAATTTCTCCCATCATACATCTGTGGGAATAGAGAGTGATTCTAATTCCCCCATTGAATGATCTGGGGGTCTGATTCATGATTGGGGGGCGGGGTCTTGGCTTTGTGTGCTGGTCACCAACCCCAGCTCAGCCTCAGGTTTTGTCTCCTGTTGCTCAGAGAGAACTAAAGATGCAAGTCTTATAAATATATTTCACATGTCTATTCATTGTGTCTTTATGCTAGATTATGAGCCCTTGAGAACAAGGGCCAAGTCTTATTCACTTTATGTTTTAAGGGTTCAGTGTCAGCATGCATTTAATATGTTTACTGAATTGGAATAAATTATATTTTGATACAGCTTGACTTCTCAGGGGAGAACTTTTAACTTTCACCAGGGCAGATTTTGTTATTCCCTTTTGACACCAGTAATATTGTAGGCGTTTGTCCATTGTAACATTTTAGATATGTCATTATAATTTTTTTTAAATATGTACTTCCTCCACTGGATTATGATATTTCTGAGGGAAGGAAATGTGTCATTTTTATATCTCCCTTAACACAATGTTTGACACACTATGAGGTTTCAAAATTATCCATTAAATATAAGAAAAAGGAACTAAGGAAAAGTGATTCAAGAGAGTGGTAGAGTAATAGTCTCCACACCTACCCCACATGTACTTCATCATGAAATTTTTTTTTTTTTTTTTTTTTTGGTACGCAGGCCTCTCACTGTTGTGGCCTCTCCCGTTGCGGAGCACAGGCTCCGGACGCGCAGGCCCAGCGGCCATGGCTCATGGGCCCAGCCGCTCCGTGGCATGTGGGATCTTCCCGGACTGGGACACGAACCAGCGTCCCCTGCATCAGCAGGCGGACTCTCAACCACTGCGCCACCAGGGAAGCCCATCATGAAATATTTTTATGTTACTCTGACTCACATAAAGGCTGACCTTTAAGAGGTTTAGGTCTCTGAATACTCCAATTCCATGCCTTAGCCTGGTCAACAAAATAAATATTTGACTTACTATCACTCAAAAATCTACTAATTGTAAGCCAGCCAAAGGGCCTATACTCCGATTATTTAGTAGTTAAAATTTTCCGAATACAATTCCTCCATCTCAAAATGAGCAACAGTGAATGTTACATGTTTAAACGACCAAGTCATGAGATTGAACAGGACTGGAGTTCCTGAAACACTAGTTGGAGGAAAGAAACCTGCTCATCAGAAACACGCACAGTATGACTGGAAAAGCTTACTTCAGTCAGGTGGGAACAATTTTGTAATTGGCGTGTGTTACAGCAGCTTGTTTGTTAGTACCTTACCTAATATAACTGATGATTAACTTTTAATAACTAATAACTACAGATTCTCCTATTTAGGTAAATTGTTCATGCAAGCTGACATGGCAATAATAAAAGTAAAATACATTTTAATGGATAAGATAGAAATTATAAAAATAACAATAAATACATATTCAAGTAAATTTTATATCACTTTCTAACATCTAAAATTTACCTTTTGAAATATTAATTTTATTGAGGTAATTACATCTGGAAGGGTGTTTTGTCTAAAAGTCTATAAAATAAGACAAGATTAATATTTAATCAAAATAAATCCATGTCCTCTGACTCCTAAATAGGACCCAAGAAAAATGTTAGCCTTGAGGCTAATGCTTTCATTTATGATTGATGCTCTTTCTGAGAAAAATAAAATACCTCTTGGCAGGCTTGTATACTTTGTTTCTTTAAGATTAATTTTTATACAATGCATGTCAGTTTGAAAGACTGATTCTTTGCAAAGGTAATTAACAGAGGAAATTGTTGAGCAAGAATTGTAATTGCTTTTGTGTTCTTGCTTATTTTTTAGTCTGGAGATGAAAAACTCAAATGTTAGATAATGAATGTGTGTTACTAGCATCTAATTCTCAGGTGAATTTAGCTAAAGAGATTGATGTTAATGACTTCCTCTGAAGATTAATTGTTTCAGGATAGATAAATGAGTATTTTAAAAATCTCTTCCTCACTTTACTGTTGCCATTTATGGTTGTAGTACGTTCACATTTTGTTACATGCTTGAAGATGCCATTTATTAATCAAAGCCTCAACAAAAACAGGGCTGAGATACGTTTACTTGCTTGAAACAAATGTGATTATTTTTTTTCCTGTGCTAGCCAGGTCCACATCTGCACTTAAACTAGTATCCAACATTTTGGCAAGTGTCCTATTACTAAAGTACAAGCCACAGTATGTCACTCTTGTTTTTGAAGTCAGTGATCTAGTTGAATGTCACCTAAAGGGACACCAGAGGCATAGTGCTGCCTTTCACCAGAGAAACATTGCATTTTGAAAATGGTTTCTCAAGCCAGCATTCACTTTTATTTCCTGTATAAAATTATTATTTATGCTTTTCTTTTAATATTTAATAACTACAGTAGTTACAGGTAATAGTACTTTGTAAATATTAACAGATCCTATATTAGATAATAGAATTGTATTTTCCATTAAGCAGAACTGCATGAGAAATTGACATCATCCCTGGCAACTGACCACATATTAAATCAATGTCAAGAGATGAAAAACTGATTACTAACCATTTCTTGTGCTGAAGTCATTCATTTTATTTATTAATATGTAATTATCAATAAATGCATATTTACTAGTTTGTGTTGGTATGAAAGATAATCACATGTCTTTTTATTTAGTATATTTTAATATTATATATATATACACATAATATATTGGTGAGAAATCAAGATTGTTAGAATGATTCAATTGTTATTAAAACTTTATCCATGATTTGAATTTTAAAATAGACTCTGAAAAAAATTGTTATTTATTTAGCATGATGTCTAATAGAAAATGGTAGAATAGAAGGCAGCTTGGTAGTTAAATAGATTATTTTCAACATTGGTGGCGCTAAGCATTTCTTCTGTAAGTTAAATCTATAAAGACTTTTCTAAAAAGTCAAATTTAAGTGAAATTATATAATAACAAAAGTGAACTTACATTTATATGATACATATTTAAGATTACATGACATAAAGCTGTTTCTGAAATTATAACATTATTTTATGGAAGGTTCAGGTGTGACTGATAAGGACAAGTGCCATCTCAAAGGATTCTTTTTAAATCTATATAGGAAGATAGAAAATTAGTTTGACTATCAACATTATCGATATTGGTTCTCCAAAAATATTAGTACATTTGTCAATTAATTCGTAATTTATTAGAAAACATGTTCATAGTGGCAACTATGTTCTAGACATCTAACTACATATCCTATAACCATATTATGCTTTAATATTCTATATATTAATTATTTCATGTAGCCCATAAAAATGACTGAGTACTTATGATGTTAAATTCAAATGTGGAACACAAGTATTGTCCTCCAGGGATATTCATTCACTTTTCATTTGAACTAATTAAACACCTACAGTATAACAGGACTCTGCTTATTTGCTCATATTACCAATATAAGGATGATTATGATGATAACTATAATGATTATGAAAAAATAACATTTACTAAGTGTAGGTTCTAACTGAAGTAACATTAATCTCATTCTAATAGAACAATCCAATGAGGTGTTTACTTTTTCTTTATTTTTGTAGTCAGACTCAGACAATTTATTTTACTGAATTTAGATTCAAGTTCAACTAAGCATTCTAGCAGGTAACAAGATTCAAACATCAGAGAAACATCTCTTCAAATCACAAGGTCACACAGAGTCTATGGGCCACCAGATGAACTTTCATTTTATTCTCAACACCCATCCATGTGGAGTGTGGCAACGTGAGGTTGCCAAATATAGAAAGTAATACGACACCACAACAATCCCCCAAAGATAATTATTCTTTAAATGGAAAACATAATTTAAATAAAAAAATTTAAATATGCCCCCTTAGTTTGTATAATTCCTAACCGTAAAATATAATCTTAGTAACAGAACAAAGAATTCTCCAAAAATATGGAACGCCTCACAATTATTATTCCTATTTTATACATGAGGAAGTTGAGATTTAGAGAATTTTAAGTACTTTTCCTGATATCACCTAGGTACAAATTGGCTGATAGGGATTCAGCTCATGACAGTCCGATGAGGGGGCATCTTAAATACTGAGCAAAAAAGGAATCCACAATGTCACAATCTAGTGGTGGGACCAGCTACATACACATAAATTATCATACTTATGATCACATTTCAGAAACAGTGGTAGAGGCCAGAAAACTGGGACAGTGGGGAAAGTTTCATAATGGGGAGGGAATATTTCCAAAAAGCCAAGAATTAGCAAAACTTAAAAAATCAAATGATCCAGAGTGAGAAGAGTCTTAGATAAATATTTCCAGTATATGAGGACAGATAAACAGTCTCTTCAAGTGTGGCAATGAGGGCACTATTAGTAATAACACAGAAATCAGTTTTAGTAGAGGAAGGGAAAAATACCAGGTATGTATGAAATTAATGAATGATTGAAAGATGAGAAAGTAATGCTATTAGGCATATAGAGTTATTTCAAAACCATTGTGTAGAATGAGAAAAATATGACATGCACTTAAGAGAGATGTGAGTTGATGTTCTAGTATGATATTATTTTAATATGTTCATAAGAAGCTTTTCAAGCCCCAAATCTGGGGTTAGTCCTTGATTATTCCTCCTTCTTTAACTCTGTGAATTTAATTTTATAGAGTATTTCAAGCCTATCACCTTTCACTTAATATAGCAATAACCTTCTCATCCCCCACTCCCTGTTTGTACAGCTTTATTTCTACGCTGGAGCTAAAGTGACTTTATAAAGAAAAAAAAAAGTGAGATCATGTTTCTCCATTGCTGAAAGCCATTATAAACCTTCTCACTGTAGAAATACATGCCAAACTCCTGACCGGATCAGTCCTACATTACTCCTTCAATTTAATTTTGTACCATATGCCATTGACTCAGCTTTTTAAGATTCTAAAATATCCCAAGCTGTTCACTAACTTCAGGTCTTTGCACATGATCTTTCCTCTACCTGTAATCTTGTGCCCCATGCTCTTCTCATGGCTGGTTTCTCATCCATCAAGTCAGCATAAATACTACTTTCTTCATGGCACCTTCCCTGACACTCAAATTAGGTCTCTCTTGTTATTCTGCATCTTAGCAGTCCTGTTTGCTTCTTTCATAGCCTTTCACATTTTATGACGTTTACTTGTGCATTGTCTTAATTTCCAGTTTTATGATGGCAGACATCCAGCTTCATTTGATGACACATCCAGCACCAAGCAGCCTTTCTGTCACATGGTTGGCGCTCAATTTATACTTCTTTAACAAATGTATAAATGATCGAGTGAATGAGCCAATGGCTTGAAGATATTAAATAAAAGAAAAGAAATATTGCTGTAAATTAACTTCAGGAGTCTCAGGAGTTGTATGTAATTTATCTGTCTGGAAAGTGCACTGTTGGTACATTCGAAATTATGTTTCCTGTTCATGTTGCCTGAGACAGGAGTGGCATGAGGCCTTTCTTTGTCACCAGCAATTAAGATCTAGACTGATAGCCAAGCTTTAGAGGATAACATGGTATATAGTAATATTAGAAGATTTTAAAAGCCACTGGAAACCTGTTCATTTTGTAATCAATAAAAAAGTAGTCCTTTTAAAAAAGACTTTTCTTTGCATATTTCTAGCCTTATAAATAGTTGAATTAGGAACATTAGAAATGTATGCTCATCTAGTCCAAAGAATACAGCAATGGTGTGCTCTCGTATAGCTAGGATCATTTTTTTTCAAAGTTTCCCTAAATCAGGTAAAATTTTGATTTCTTAACACATTAAAATTTTCATAAATTAGAAAGTTTTTTGCATGAATCACCTAAATAATCTCCTTTGCTGTAATTTAAACCAGTTTTCTACTACAACAAAAGATATTTAAAATCCCGCTAAAAAAATAAACGGGTAGATTTTCAGAAAAAAATATATCTTAAAACATTCACAAAGTATTAAGGATTTAAAATGTGAAACCCCTAGTTTCCCAGTCTCTATTCCAAAAGGCAGCCAAACTATTTTTACCCTTTCAGAGGTAAAAGCATTTAAAAGGATGCTTACTTTGTTGATAATGTTTTAATGACCCGTGAGTGGAGGTTTCAGGAATGTAGAAAATGTGGGGTCTGAAATACTGTCATGTGGTCCATTTATTTGATATATGCATAAAGGATACTTAAAGTTTATTTCCTGTTGACATGAAAATAGAAACAGAAAAAGTTATTTTCGTGTTTGTAAGCACATTCACCAATATATACGCATCATCCAACATTTAGACAAATTACTTCTCTCACACAAAAATGTTTTAGAGGAAAAGAAGGAAGCAAACAAAAAAAATGGCAATTTTACTAGTGACAATCTCTATAAACCTATTATATACACATAAACGTGGGTAATATTTGTGTGAATATAAACAAGAATTCGATGGGAAACATACAAACACGCAGTTGAGTTTTATAATTAAGTGCATGATTATTTTTAGATGACAAATTAATAAACAACCAGAATTATGTTTTGTGGGATTGTCACTTGTATTAAGAGGTCACCCAGTGAAAGCTGGGATAATGAGACATATAAACATAGAAGCAGCAGACATGCAATTAGTGCCAGCATGAAAAGTCAGAGTTTGACATTACAGAGTTTGGATAATAAATTTATTTTTCCTCTTAAAGCCTACATGCACAGTGAAGTCAAAAAGCCTTTAAAAATGGCTGTAATTTTGTCTAGTTAAGGAAAAATAATGATTCAATTCACCGAAGGGTGTGTTATACTATTCCCAGTCATTATTATATTTATTTTGATCATTACAATCTTGAAATTGTTTTGTCACACAAACATTAAAGTAGAATCAAAAGTGTGTATAATGCTGATGAAATTATTCTAAAAGTCAAATATATACATTGAGTATCTTCCTGGATTAATTTATTTTTCTCTTCTTTTAAATACTAATAATGATTTTGATCAAAGAAATGCTCAGAATATATTCAAGTAAAAAATGTTTTTTATGAAGACAAGCAATTACAGATACTCTGTATTTCTGAAAAATATAAAAGATTCGTATTTGTGACACGATAATATGCTTCTAGAAACTAAATCAGGAGTTTCCAATTTTTTTGGCATTTCAACATCTTCCATTGCAATATGTAATCTACCAATCCTCTAAAGATATTAAAAATAATTTGATTATTCTTAGATGTAAATATTTTATTTAGAATACAAAATATTTTCATTGTTGGTTACTATTTTATTAAATTATATATAATTCATTCAATTGAATGAAATGCATAAATTGTTAGTCATATAAAACCAAACTTGGACTTTGTTTCATTTAATAACAATGGTGTGTGATAATTAAATGTTTAAGAAAATTATAATTTGTTTCTAAATTAAGTTTTAATTGACATTTTGTGTCATGCTTGACTTCGAGGCCAAAGGGATATTGAAAGATAGGAGGAAATTTTATTATGCTTGTTTGAGGAGGTCATTGAGAAGACGTGACACAGGTTGACCCTCAAGCTGGATGAGGCAATCTGAGGCTCGTCACCCATCTCCTGTCCTGGGAATGTACATTCTGCCCACCATTCCTACACTAGGAGCTGTTCCAAGGACACATTCTTGAGAGAGCAAGGTGGTGTTGAGACAATCTGGATGGTTGATGTGACTGAACCCAGTTAAAGCCTCTCTATAAAATTTTAAGATTGTCGTGGGCAGTTGCAAAGATCTACTCATCCAGCAGACACACATATAAGTTCTCCTGTTTATTAAACCTGCCACCTACCAATCTAGGGTGACCTCCTCTTTCTTTTGTCTCTCCTTGCCTTCTGTGTAAGGGGCCCAGTTTCAGAATTTACCTCAGGAACTCCTACAGTTGTGAACCAATGATGTTTTAAAACATCAGACAAAGATTGATTTCATTCTCTAATATTCATAATTGCATTTTCATTAAAAAAATCAAATGTTTTATGTTAATATTTTGTATTCTAAGTAAAATAAGTTCCAGTTTATTTTAATATTTAAAAAGCCAAATTGGTTTTAATCATCACGGTATTTACTCTTTTAAGCACTTGCTTATTATAGTATTGAAAAACCTTGAAGTTTTGGGTTTTTTAAAAATCAAATGTCAGTAGATGAAAGTATCTCAAGATTATTTGGAGGAAAAGTTGCAGAATTATTATCATTTTACTTTCCTCAATGTATTATGTTACGATAGAGTTTCCTATGTTTCCTATTTTTTTATCGATTATAATAATGACTAAGAATTTTGAGAATAAAAAAATTTCAAAGATTTTTTCAAGATCTTCATTTAAGTTTATCTTACAATCAGAAATGTAACAATCATAAGCATACATCTTAATACATTTTTAAAAGTCAGGCATACTCAGGTAGCCAACATTTGGAGCAAGAAACAGAATATATTAGGAATAAACAAACCTCTCGTACTCCCTTCCGTTTATAGTCTATCCAATGTTAAACCAACTTTGCTTTCCTAGTGTAACTGCAGTTTAGTTATGTGGGGGTTTTGTTGTTGTTTGTTTTTGTATATGCTGCTGGATGCAATTTCCTTAATTCCTGCGTAAAATAATTGAATCTTGTGTTCCTGAGTGAGATTGGCTTTGATATTTCCTTTTCTCATACTTTTTGTTCAATTCCAGGGCTAAGATTTTTCTAGTCTCATAAACTGAGTTAGGGAACAGATTCCATTCTACTGTCCTCTGAAAGTGTTTAAGATTAGAATTGTATGTTTTCAAAGTTTATTCTAATTTTCTAGTGAAACATCTGGCATAGGTGTTTTATTTCCCCATCGTATTGTGGATAATTTAAAACATAACAAAATCTACCAGTCTTTGAGACAGAGCAGGACCCTATAGTCCTTTCCCCCATATTCTTTGCCTGTCTTTTGTCTGTAAAAAAACTTTAGTCAAAGAATAAATTTAATCAGAGAAGCGAGAAAATGCAGAAAAAAAGAAAAACAGTCAAGTAAGAGAAAATAATAACCGTTTAGCCATTAAACAAAATCACGGACCTTTAGTTCCTCAAACGCTATAGGTAATATTCTGAGCCATGTCCTCTGAGCTGTTTTGCAGAGACTGAAACCCCCGCCAGGTGGAAGAGGTTAACTGTCTGCTGCCCACAAGCACGGAGACCCCAGACTAGTTGGAACCTAAAGTTTGATTATCTTGACTCCTGATTACCTCACCACCAGCCTATCAGAAGAATGTCCGTGAGCGGATCACATACCCCCAACCCCCCTCCCTCACCCTGTCTTTAAAAACTTTTCCCTGAAAGCCTTCGGGAAATTTGGGTCTTTTAAGCACTAGCTGTCCTGGCCTCCTTGCTTGATGCCCTTCAGTGAACACTGCACTTTGCTTCACCAGAACCCAGTGTCAGTAGATTGGCTTTACAGCGCGTGGGCAAGCAGACCCAAGTTTTGTTCGGTAACATCTTCAGGTGAGAGCAGTTGACATACCATGGTTTGGAATCATTAGCCTGGATCAGAATCACCTGAAGGACTTGTTAAGTCCCAGAGTAATGGGCCTCACGTGCAGAGCCTCTGATTCAAAATAAATAGGTTGGGGGCGGAGCGTTTGCTCTTCTAACAAGTTCCGGAGGGAGGAAGGTGCTGCCGGTGCAAGGACCACGCTTGGAGAAGAGCGGAACGAGAGAGGTTAGTGCTTATAAAGATTTCTATATTATCCAACTTCAGCTACTAGCAACCTAGGTAGGACCAATCTTGCTTTATGTATATCCCTACCCCGTCCTCCTCAGGAAATTGTTTTGAAATGAATATCAGAAATTGTTATTTTGTTTGTAAATATATCAGTACTTAGAACGTTATTTTCTTCATTGTTTTATGTTAATATATAGAAATGCGATTGATTTTTGTGTGTTTATCTTGTATTGTGTGACCTCACAGAGCTCGCTTACTTGTTTTTTTCTTTTGGTGATTACTTGGGTTGGTCTACATAGATAATCATGGACACCTGCAAAGAGAGAGTTTTATTTTTTCCTTTGCTATCTTTGTGCCTTTTATGTCTTTTTTTGCCTATTGTAGTAGCTGGAACTTCCTGTAGTGAAGAGAATGAGAGTAGTGAGAGCGCGTCCTTGCCTTGTTTCCAGTTTTAGAGGGAAAGCTTTGTGTCTTTTGCTATTAAGTAGGATTATGGTTTTAGAGGTTTTTTTGTTTTTTGTAGATTTTCTTTATCAAGTTGAGGTAATTCCTCTGTAACTTTCTGAGAGTTTTTATCGTGTTGGATTTTCTCAAATAATTTTCTTTAGCATGTTGGAATCATGGATTTAATTTGATTTTCAAATGTTAAATCAACTTTGCATAGTGGTTTTTTGCAGAGGGGTCGGTTTGTTTTTTTGTACTGTCTTTGGTGTCAGGATAATACTGGTCTCATAAAATGAGTTGGGAAAACTGCAAAGGAACCTTCAAATTTGGCCATGGAATGGTAATTAGTGACCGGAGAGCAATGTTAATGATTAGAACAAAACTTTCACTAAGCTTTGGAATTAACATGAGGTTGAATATTGTCAATGTCAGTATTATGAAAATTATTTTTGTTAAAATGAGCCTAGGGCTTCCCTGGTGGCGCAGTGGTTGAGAGTCTGCCTGCCGATGCAGGGCGCGCGGGTTCGTGCCGCGGTCGGGGAGGGTCCACGTCACTGCCAGAGCCTGTTTTAAATATTTCCCAACATATCTCTGATTAGAAGACTCAACTGATGGAAACACTATCAAATTAGATAAAACATTTAATATGAAGTTTACAATTGTAATTGTCTCTATATGATGGTAAACAAGTCTGTAAAATTTCACCTTTAAAAGCAACAAACTGATGTGTATGTACCAAACACATGCCAACTAAGTACTGGAAGGCTTGGGGAACTAGTATAAATTTTAGTAACATTTAGCTATGTGGTTTAGGATTTGATTTCTTTGTGAAAGCATCATAAGGAAACAGAGCTATATGTATATTTTTAAATGCAAAAACTGTTAGATGATGCAAAAATTGGCTATGTGATTGATGCCAGTACTGCAACTCAAGAGCCTAGATAAAATTGTTTAATACAAGGTAAGAAAGGAAAACAAATGTTGTATTTCTAAATAAAAATATTTTATGTAATGTTTTTTAAGATAGTTGTATATAATTGTGCTAACAATTATCAGATTTTTATTTCGTAAGTTACTCAGTGTTCAGATATTCAAACTGATGCAAAGACTTATAAAAATAATTTTAGATTTGGAAAATAAAGTATCACATTATTTTCAAGTTTTCTTTATAATTAGGAATGCATGCTGTATTGTGCAAAAAGGATCATGAATAAATTGTATTTTTAAACCTGATAATTTTTTGCAAAATCGAAATATAAATCTTTACCGGTTAAAGCATGAAGTTAGATTCTCAGACTTCCTGTAAATATTAATATGGTGATAGATTGATAGTTACCATAAATGCCATGGAAACATTGTTCATTTTGTTTGTAACAGTTTGGAATCTTGGTTATTTGATAGAATATTTGGGTGAAGTAAAATGTGAAAGATGGAGAACTACATTTTTGTTTGTACTTTCTAATCTTAGAAAAACAGAAACACATAAATGTATTATTTCTACTAAGCATGGCACTACATATAGATGGTGGTAGAAATTGCGTGTAGCATTCACTAGGTACTGGCTTAACAAGATTTTCTGCAAATTGTTTCTATTACAAAGCATTTAAAATAAAATTCCATTTTGGGTTGGCTTGATTCAATCTATATTGATAATATCAAATCTGTGGAGCAATATAATGAACTCATGTAGCCAGTAGTTAGAGTGTTTTCTAAATGCCGTCAGTTTCTTTTTATTAGTGCAGTGACCTGAGTTGTTTGACATCACTCTGTATGTTTTTTTCTAAATAATATAAATTACCATTTAAAATAGACTGAGATATATTCAATCAGATTTAAAGAGCTGTTTCCTTAGCCTTCAGCCATTATCCTCCAGGCAATATGCAAATATTCAGCTGGCAAAAAGGTGAGCATTCTATCACTAACAATATTTTTCAGTATTTCAGCCACTCCAGAGATGATTAAAAAATCAAACTTCAGTTGAAATAGCTTTTTTTAGCTAACACTTTAAAAAACAATATGCTACAGGCAGAGCATATATTTCATAATCAAAAGTAGAAGGGTAATTTATTAATGAATTTTCTTATACAGTTAGCAATTTAAATGGATCAACAGAATTCCTTATCCATCTGCAATGAATTTTGTGATGCTCAGGTTCCCTAGTAGGATGGCCCAAAGGATGCTATAGCCAAAACATTTTTTCCATATGTGCTAACTGATCAAAATCTGTAGAACTTTTTGCTTTCTCCTTAACCCTATCAATAAATCCTAAATACCTATCCCCTTATTTTACTATCTCTACCTTGATCATACTAGTTCTTTACAGGCAAAGATTCTTCCAAATGACAATCCATCCTCAATCCAAGTGACAAAAAGCAATGTTAAGAAAAATTTCTCCTTTACCAAAATATTTAAGAACTTGAAATACTTAAGAACCCATAATAATTAAGGTAAAACCTATAGGTTAAACTGGTGCTCATGATATCAGACCCCACAAATCAACCCCCAAACTTAACAAATGATGATCAAACACCACCAAAAAGACCCCACAACCACCCCCGACCTCCACATCTGCTCATCCCTCAAACTGTGCAGCTGCTTTGAATTTGCTGCCCGACTGTCCATTTGACATCTTGCTGGCTTAAGATATATGTTCTTAGAGAAGGGAATTGGTAGCATTTCCTTCTAGCCCCAACATAGAATAGGGTTTCTGGGGTCTTTATATCTTTCCTTGCTCTAATTCAGTTTTCTCCTTTTCCCATTGGTCAAATTGAATGTTAGAATTTCAGTGATCTTTTAGCCTTCTTATCTCTTTCATCTCGGTGGCTTCAGTACACAGACCAGCAGAGAGTGGGTCCAGTATACATCATCCTTTATCATATGCTCCTGTCATAAAAATCTATTTTCATGAATTACAAAATAAATTATTAAAAGAAAATATGAAAAAAAACACAGAGGAAAGGAAATAAAAACAAAAAGTTCTCTTAAAAATCACAAGCAAGTTCCTGAAATATATTTATTTCATGAATTGCTGGATCAAAGGATATGGGTAATTTAGAGTGTTCAAACTGTATTTCGAACTTAAACTCCAGGAATTGTATGCAATTTTGGACTCCCATTCTTAGTGTATGAGAACTTGTAGTACTATACTTCTTATATCATAAATTGCATGGTGTAAAACCACGTTTACTTGTTTTTTAGTTTATGAAATGTATCTCTGGTAGGGTTAAATAATGGCCCCCCCAAAGATGTCCACATCCAAATCCCCAGAACCTGTGAATTTGTTACCTTACATGGTAAACAGACCTTGCAGTGATTACAGTAAGGCTCTTGTGATGGAAAAAATGTCCTGGATTATCCCAGTGGGTCTAAATATAATCACAGGGGCTCTCATAAAGAGTAGGCAGGAGGGTCACAGACACAGAAAGCAATATGATTTCTTCTCACAGGAAGCAGAGAGGCAGAGAAGAGATGTAAGGATGGAAGCAGAGGTCAGATAAAAGAGAAGATGCTATCCCTCTGGCTTTAAAGATGGAGGAAGGGTATGCAAACCAAGGAATGTGGGCAGCCTCTAGAAGCTGAAAAAGTGGACGAAATGGTATTTCCTCTAGAGAATCTAGAAAGGAAAGGAGGCCTGCTAACCCCTTGATTTTTAGCCCTGAAACTGATTTTGGACTTCTGACCTCCAGAGCTAAAAGATAAAATTGCTTTGTCTTAAGCTGCCGAGTTTGTGGTAATTAGTTTTAACAGACATAGGAAATTAATACAATATCATACACACAAAAGTGTATATATACAGTTTGAGGGAAAACAACACTATTTACCTATCACCTGATTAAGAAATAGTATATTACCAATATTCTACTTGAAGTTCTCATTAGCCCTTCTCTACCTAGAAATTAACACTTCTCTAAGTTTTATTATTCATTCTTCTTGTAATTTTAGCATACATGCTTAGATATAGGCATACCTTGTTTTATTGCACTTTGCTGTATTGTACTTCATAGGTATTGGAATTTTTACAAACTGGTTTGTGGCAACCCTGTGAAGCAACTCTGCACCATTTTTCCCACAGCGTTTGCTCTGGGTGTCTCTGGGTCACATTTTGATAATTCTCACAAACTTTTTCATTATATTTGTTATGGTAATTTGTGTTAATGATCTTTGATGTTACTACTGTAGTTGTTGTAGGGTCCCACAAGGCAAGGTCATATAAGACAGCAAACTTAATTGCTAAATGCTGTGTGTGTTCTGACAGTTGCACTGACCTACTGTCTTATGTCTCTCTCCCTTGGGTCTCCCTATTCCCTGAGACACACAGTATTGAAATTAGGCCAGTTAATAACCCTACAACGGTCACTAGGTGTTCAAGTGAAAAGAGTCACACATCTCTCACTTTAAATCAAAAGCTAGAAATGGTTAAGCTTAGTGAGGAAGGCATATTGAAAGCCGAGACGGGTCTAAAGCTAGGCCTCTTTCACGTATAAAAATTTCTCATTTTTAATGCAATCAGAGTTTTAACTCTTCATGTTTAATCCTGGAGTGAACTTTTATATATGTTGCGATGAATAGATACAATTTGTTTTTTTAATGGGAAAAGCCATATAAACCATGAAGCTAATTTCATTGGAGTACTTGATTTTTACCCAGTTATCTGTAAAGACACCCAAGATCCCAAATATGCTCTGAATATTTTCTTGGCTCTTATTCTGTGCCACTACTGTCTGTCTACCCCTGCACAGCTTCTTAACTGTCTTAAACAGTAGGGCTTCATTACAGCCTTGATATCTGGTAGGGCAAGTGCCCCACTTGTTCAAAATTGTCCTGGCTCTTGTTTTTGGCCCATTCACTTAAAAGTAACATTAAAATTAGATGTTCAATTTACACACACACACACACTGAAATTCTATTAAGTGGAACAACTCAAGGATACGTGAAAATTTTGACTGACTTCTGCCATGAGTCTGGCATATCTCTTGATTTTTGTTAACTTTTCTTCAATTAAACGGCAAACGCATTGTTTTCTGTTTCTGCCTTAGGTTTATTTTAGTATGTATTTGTTAGCTACAGATGTATCTTTTGGAAAAAAATTTCCTAAGTTACAGCCACAAATACCCAGAAATACAGTTGATTATTAATCATGTATAATCAAGAACCTTGATAATCATTACTAATTTTATTGTTTTGCTTATACACTTTAGTCTTTTTAGTAGTAACTCTACATTTAAAGTACTTATGTGAAGAATAAATTTTGCTTTTACCTTTATGTTGGTAAATAGTCTATTCCATTTGGGGGGAGAAGTTCTTATTTCTCTGGCAAGTTTCTCCATAATTAATAGCAATTGGCAATTTGGGTGTCAGATTGATTGCAATTGGAATGCTTCTAATGCCTCCCCACCTACAATAATATTTTGAATAAATTTATGCAGACATGCTTTTCCTTGCAAACAATATTTTCTCTCCTTTCGGTTATGAAGTGTTCTTTAATGCGTAAATGATGAATTTAACTTTTTTTCCCCTGCAACCAAGATAACTGGTATTTGCTTGTAAGCTGTTATGTGATGAATTTAGATTTTCTAATGTTGAATCATTCTTGAATTCTTCAAAGAAAATAAGTATTTTCATATATATAATTTCATATATATAGATGAACTCAGTTTACTAATATTTTGTTAAGAAATTTTGCATCTACTTTAATATGTGAGTTCAGACTCTAATTTTTTTCTTTAGATGATTATTGTCTGGGCTTAGAGTTCAGGATATATTGACATTAACGGCATAAAATAAGCTGCCATATATTCCCTTTTCCCCCTTTCTCTAATAACTTTTTTTAAAAATTATTTTTTAATTTATTTTTTCTATAAGCAGGTTCTCATTAGTTACCCATTTTATACATATTAGTGTATACATGTCAATCCCAATCTCTCAATTCATTCACACCCCCCGTCCCCCCACCACTTTTCCCCCTTGGCGTCCATACATTTGTTCTCTACATCTGTGTCTCTCTTCCTGCCCTGCAAACTGGTTCATCTGTACCATTTTTCTAGGTTCCACATATATGCGTTAATATATGATCTTTGTTTTTCTCTTTCTGACTTACTAGATTACTTGACCATAGGTGCGTGGGTTTACCTCTGGGCTTTCTATCCTGTTCCATTGATCTATATTTCTGTTTTTATGCCTGTACCATATTGTCTTGATTATTGTGGCTTTGTAGTATAGTCTGCAGTCAGGGAGTCTGATTGTTGTCCCCTCAAGACTGCTTTGGCTATTCAGGGTCTTTTGTGTTTCCATACAGATTTTAAGGTTTTTTGTTCTAGCTCTGTAAAAAAAAAAAAAAAATGCCATTGGTAATTTGATAGGGATTGCACTGAATCTGTAGATTGCTTTGGGTAGTATATGTATATGACTATACTAGTCATTTTCACAATATTCATTCTTCCAACCCAAGAACATGGTACATCTCTCCATCTGTTTGTATCATCTTTAATTTCTTTCATCAATGTCTTATAGTTTTCTTCATATAGGTCTTTTGTCTCCCTAGGTAGATTTATTCCTAGGTATTTTATTCTTTTTGTTGCAGTGGTAACTGGGAGTGTTTCCTTAATTTCTCTTCCAGATTTTTCATCATTAGTATATAAGAATGCAAGAGATTTTTGTGCATTAATTTTGTATCCTGCAACTTTGCCAAAATCATTGATTAGCTCTAGTAGTTTTCTGGTGGCAACTTTAGGATTCTCTGTATATAGTATCATGTCATCTGCAAACAGTGATAGGTTTACTTCTTCTCTTCCAATTTGTATTTCTTTTATTTCTTTTTCTTCTCTGATTGCTGTGGCTAAAATTTGCAAAACAGTGTTGAATAATAGCGGTGCGAGGGGGCAACCTTGTCTTGTTCCTCTTCTTAGTGGAAGTGGTTTCCAGTTTTCACCATTGAGGAGGATGTGGGCTGTGGGTTTGTCATATGTGGCCTCTATTACGTTGAGGTAAGTTGCCTCTATGCCTACTTTCTGGAGGGTTTATATCGTAAATGGGTGTTGAATTTTGTTGAAAGGTTTTTCTGCATCTATTGAGATGATCATATGGTTTTTCTTCTTCAACTTGTTAATATGGTGTATCACGTTGATTGATTTGCATATACTGAAGAATCCTTGCATCCCTGGGATAAATCCCACTTGATCATGGTGTATGATCCTTTTAATGTGTTGTTGGATTCTGTTTGCTAGTATTTTGTTGAGGATTTTTGCATCTATACTCATGAGTGATATTGGTCTGTGGTTTTCTTTTTTTGTAGTACGTTTGTCTGGTTTTGGTATCAGGGTGATGGTGGCCTCATAGAATGAGTTTGGGAGTGTTCCTTCCTCTGTAATACTTTGGAAGACTTTTAGAAGGATGGGTGTTAGCTCTTCTCTAAATGTTTGTAGAATTCACCTGTGAAGCCATCTGGTCCTGGACTTTTGTTGGTTGGAAGACTTTTAATCACAGTTTCAATTTCATTACCTGTGATCGGTCTTTTCATATTTTCTGTTTCTCCCTGGTTCAGTCTTGGAAGGTTATACCTTTGTAAGAATTTGTCCATTTCTTCCAGGTTGTCCATTTTATTGGCATAGAGTTGCTTGTAGTAGTCTCCTGGATGCTTTGTATTTCTGCAGTGTCTGTTGTAACTTGTCCTTTTTCGTTTCTAATTCTATTTTTTTTTAAACATCTTTATTGGAGTATAATTGCTTTACAATGGTGTGTTAGTTTCTGCTTTATAACAAAGTGAATCAGTTATACATATACATATGTTCCCATATCCCTTCCCTCTTGCGTCTCCCTCCCTCCCACCCTCAGTAACACACCCCTCTAGGTGGTCACAAACCACCGAGCTGATCTCCCTGTGCTATGTGGCTGCTTCCCACTAGCTATCTATTTTATGTTTGGTAGTGTATATATGTCCATGCCACTCTCTCACTTTGTCACAGCTTACCCTTCCCCCTCCCCATATCCTAAGTCCATTCTCTAGTAGGTCTGTGTCTTTATTCCTGTCTTACCCCTAGGTTCTTCATGACCTTTTTTTTTCGTAGATTCCATATATATGTGTTAGCATATGGTATTTGTTTTTCTCTTTCTGACTTACTTCCCTCTGTATGACAGACTCTAGGTCCATCCACCTCCCTACAAATAACTCAATTTTGTTTCTTTTTAGGGCTGAGTAGTATTTCATTGTATATATGTGCCACATCTTCTTTATCCATTCATCTGTTGATGGACACTTAGGTTGCTTCCATGTCCTGTCTACTGTAAATAGTGCTGAAAATTACCTTGCTGATTTTGATAGGGATTCCCTTAAAACTGTAGATCAGTTTGGGTAAATTAACGTCTTTATTATTCTGAGTATTCTAATCCATGAACTTCTTTGCTTTCTTCCATCAGCATTTTCTAATTTCAGCCTAAATGTCCTGTACATATTAACACTTACCCTAAGCATTTGAAATGGTTATAAATGATATTGTTCTTTTTTTGTTGTTGTTGTTGCGGTACACGAGCCTCTCACTGTTGTGGCCTCTCCCATTGTGGAGCACAGGCTCTGGACACGCAGGCTCAGCAGCCATGGCTCATGGTCCCAGCCGCTCCATGGCATGTGGGATCTTCCCGGACCGGGGCACGAACCCGTGTCCCCTGCATCGGCAGGTGGACTCTCAACCACTGCACCACCAGGGAAGCCCTTACTTTGTAATTTTAATTAACTTTTTTGTCTCTGTAATTAAATTTGCTCTTGTTATTTTTGATGGTTTAGCTCTACTAGAGAACTAGCTTTGTTGGCAAGATAATATTTTCATCAAAAATGATCAGGTTCAACATGGAAAAGAGAGAGATTGAGTATTTTAACATTATGAATAGGCTAAAAATATTGGCGGTATTTTTTAAAGTTATGTTCATGTTATAAGAATGTTGAAAAGCATCTATAAATATTTGCCACCTAAGTATGTCAGTTTTATTGCATTTTTTGGGGGACGATTATATGCCATGAAATTAAGTAGCTCAGTGTGATACTTGGTACCTGTTCATTGTCAAAAGGTAAATTAATAATATAACTCAGTTTTTTAAGATTTTTAGGATTTTGGTCATTACTGAAAAGATACATATATGTAATTTTTTATTTCCTTTTCCTTAACCCAGTATTCTTCTTCAGCTTGTTCTTCTTCCCATGTTGCCTTTTATGTGAAAATTTTTAATATTTCTCAGGATTAAGTTCATTATTTACTTAAAACATTTTCTACCAAGTAGAAAATGACTCAGTTATACACATATATCAGGGGTCTCCAACCCCCGTTAGGAACCAGGCTGTATAGCAGGAGGTGAGCAAGCGAAGCTTCATCTGTATTTACAGCCACTCCCCATCGCTTGCATTACTGCCTGAGCTCCACCTCCTGTCAGATCAGCAGCAGCACTGGATTCCCATAGGAGCGCGGACCCTACTGTGAACTGCACATGCAGGGAATCCAGGTTGCGTGTTCCTGGTGAGAATCTAATACCTGATGATATGAGGTGGAGCTGAGGTGGTCCCGTCACCCCCAGATGGGACCATCTAGTTGCAGGAAAACAAGCTCAGGGCTCCCACTGATTCTGCATTATGGTGAGTTGTGTAATTATTTCATTATATATTACAATGTAATAATAAAAGAAATAAAGTGCACAATGAATGCGCTTGAATCATCCCCAAACCATCCCCCCCACGCCCCTCCCCGTCCCTGGGAAAATTGGCTTCCACGAAACTGGTCCCTGGTGCTAAAAAGCTTGGGGACCACTGACATATATTCTTTTTCATATTCTTTTCCATTATGGTTTGTCACAGGATATTGAATATAGCTTTCTGAACTATACAGTAGGACCTTGTTGTTTATCCCTCCTCTATATAATAGTTTGCCTCTGCTACCTGCCCTCCTTCTTGGCAACCACCAGTCTGTTCTATATGTCTGTGAGTCTGTTTTTGTTTCATAGATATGTTGATTTGTATTGTATTTTGGATACCACATATAAGTGATGTAATATGGTCTTTGTCTTTCTCTTTCTGACTTACAAATAAAGTGCACAATAAATGCGCTTGAATCATCCCCAAACCATCCCCCCCACGCCCCTCCCCGTCCCTGGGAAAATTGGCTTCCACGAAACTGGTCCCTGGTGCTAAAAAGCTTGGGGACCACTGACATATATTCTTTTTCATATTCTTTTCCATTATGGTTTGTCACAGGATATTGAATATAGCTTTCTGAACTATACAGTAGGACCTTGTTGTTTATCCCTCCTCTATATAATAGTTTGCCTCTGCTACCTGCCCTCCTTCTTGGCAACCACCAGTCTGTTCTATATGTCTGTGAGTCTGTTTTTGTTTCATAGATATGTTGATTTGTATTGTATTTTGGATACCACATATAAGTGATGTAATATGGTCTTTGTCTTTCTCTTTCTGACTTACTTCACTTAATGGACGTTGAGGTTGTTTCCATGTCTTGGCTATTGTGAATAGTGCTGCAATGAAGAGAGGGGTGCATATATCTTTTCAAATTATAGTTTTGTCTAGACATATGCCCAGGAATGGGATTGCTGGGTCATATGGTGGCTCTAGTTTTAGTTTTTTGAGGAACCTCCATACTTTTTTCCATAGTGGTGGCACCAATTTACATTCCGACCAACAGTGTAAGAGGTGAACCCTGAAGTATTGAATGTTCCATGAGACTGTCAATTGGTACATTAAACCTCCAAATGTAGTTCAGTCTGGGAGTCGAATAATGTTTCCCACAGACTTTGTGCTAGAGGGGAACAATCTGTAATAGCAGGAATCAGGTATCAGTGAACCAGAGTGCTGCTTTGACTCAGCTGGGAGAGAATCATAATCCTTGAAACACACAGTGGCCCATGTGGAGAGGAACTATCATTGTCCCCATGGGGAATAGAGCAGCCTGCTTATGTATACAGTGGGCTTCCTGTGGCCTTCTCCCTTAGTGTATTTTTTTTTTTTTCTTTTTGCTGCGTTGGGTCTTTGTTGCTCTGCACAGGCTTCCTCTAGTTGTGACAGTTGGGGGCTGCTCTTTGTTGTGGTGTGCGGGCTTCTCATTGTGGTGGCTTCTCTTGTTGCAAAGCGTGGACTCTAGGCACGTGGGCTTCAGTAGTGGCAGCACATGGGCTCAGTAGTTGTGGCACACGGACTCTAGAACACGCGGGCTCAGTAGTTGTGGCACGTGGGCTCAGTTGTGGTACGTGGGCTCAGTAGTTGTGGCATGTGGGCTTAGTTGCTCTGTGGCATGTGGGATCTTCCCAGACTAGAGATTGAACCTGTGTCCCCTGCATTGGCAGGCAGATCCTTAACCACTGCACTACCAGGGAAGCCCCCCTTAGGGTATTCTTAAATGCACTATTTACCTGTTATTAGTAAACTTCATTGTACAGTCCTTACCCCAGTTGGATGTCTTTCAGTATTACCCATGGGATAATTGACAACTTGGGCATTTGAATGATAGGATGATGCCCCATGGTGCTGGAGACAGTTTCAACCTAAATCCAGTAATGTGCCACTGCTTGTTTTACAATTGGGCTGTAACAAGTACAGGACAGTCTCCTGCCTCAGGTATGTATTATAGGTATCAGTGGTGATGTTTAAAATGTGATGTTTGGTAACTGAGTAAACCAGTATTTTCCAAATGACCGAAGTATGATATTACAAATTCATACATGATAAAAGATCCATTAAAAGTGCAAGATAGGCAAATGAATTTTAAAAGAGAGTGAGAAGTTCATTGATGTGGTTTCAGAATCTGCATTTCAACTAATTTTTAGGAAGCTACTACTTGGTTTTGCTGAGAATCAAAGAAGAATGTGCACAGTTTTCTGAAACTATTAAAGTACCCTTCTCTTTATCAATAACTAATCTGTTTGAGACCATTTTATTCTTAAATCTCAGCAGAAATAATACACCACAAGAGACTGAATGCATGATCAGGTGTGAGAGTTAAGCTGCCTTCTATTAAGCCAAAAATTAAAGATATTTGCAAATATATAAGGTAATGCCATCATTCTCAACTATTTTATTCTTGAAAATAGTTATTTTTCACCAAATATGTTGTTTACTTTTCTTATATTTAGTCTGTTCCTGTATTGTAATTTCAACCACAGAAATTCAGCACATGCTTTTGTTTATGTTGTAAAAAATGTCATTAATAACTTCAGGGCTTTCTTTGTAGTTCAGGATTTTCAACTCTCATTCTTTATTCTATTTGGAAAGAACACTTAACATGAGATCTGCCCTCTTTACAAACTTTTAAGTGTACAATATATTACTGTTGACAGTAGGTACAGTGTTGTGTAGCACATCTCTAGATCTTATTTATCTTATCTGAAACTTCATGTCTGTTGATTAACATTTCTCATTTTCCCTTTTTCTTAGCCCCTGGAAACCACCATTTCACTCTTTGTTTCTATGAATTTTATTTATCTTTTTAGATACCTTATAAAATGGAATCATGCAGTAATTATATTTCTGTAATGGGCTTATTTCACTTAGCATAATGTTCTCAAGATTCATGCCTATTGTCACATATTGCAGAATTTCCTTTTTAAAAAGGTGGGATTCTATTCAGTTGTATGTGTATATCACAATTCTTGATTCATTCATCTGTTGACAGTAATTTAGGTTGCTTCCACATCATGGCTATTGTGACACTACAATAAACATGGAAATGCTAATATCTTTTTGAGATACTAATTATATTTTCCTTTGGATGTATAACCATTGGTGGGATTGCTGGGTTATATGGTAGTTCTACTTTTAATTTTTTGAGTAGTCTTCATACTGTGATTCATAGTGGCTATACTCACTCACATTCCTCCCAACAGAGTACAAGGGTTCCTTTTTTTCCACCTTTTTCTAACACTTGTTATCTTTTGTTGATTTATTTTTAATATAGCCATCCTGAAATATGTGAGGTGAGAGCTCATTGTGGTTTTGATGGGCATTTCCCTGATGATTAGTGCTGGTGAGTGTCTTTTAATATACCCATTGGCCAATTGTCATCTTTGGGGAAATATCTATTCAAGTCATTAGCCCATTTTTTAATTGGGTTATTAGTATTTTTCACTGTTAAGTTGTAGGGGTTCTTTATATATTTTGGAAGTTAACCCCTTATCATATATATGGTTTGTAAACATTTTCTCCCATACCTTAGGTTGTCTTTTACCAGTTGGTTGTATTCTGTACAGTAACTTTTTAGTTTGATGTAGTCTCATTTGGTAAGTTTGTAGTCCTGGCTGCCTGTGCTGTTGGTGTCACATTCATAAAATCATTGCCAATATCAATGCCAAGACGTTTCCCCCTATTTGTTTCCTAGTAGTTTTACAGTTTCAGGCCTTATGTTTAAGTCTTTAATCCATTTTGAGTTATTTTTGTGTATGGTAGAAGAGTACAGTTTCATTCTTTTGACTATGGGAATTCAGTTTTTCTAACATCATTTGTTGAAGAGACTGTTATTTCCCCACTGTGTATTCTTGGCATCCTAGTTGAAGATTAGTTGACCATATAGGCATGATTTTATTTCTGGAAGCTCTATTCTGTTCCATCACTTGGTCTGTCTTTGTCCCAGTACCATACTGTTTTGATTACTTTGGCTTTGTAATATAGTTTGAAGTCAGAAAGTGTGATGCTTCCAGCTTTGTTCTCCTTTCTCAAGATTGATTTGGCTATTTGTGTTTCCATATGAATTGTAGAATTCTATTTCTATAAAAAACGCCATTGGTATATTTGAATCTGTAGATTGCTTTGGGTAATAGGGACTTTTTAACAATAGTCGGACTTTCAATTTATGAACATGGTAAGTCCTTCCATTTGTTTATGTCTTGTGTAATATTTCATCAGTGTTTTGTAGTGCTCAGTATACAAGTCTTTCACCTCCTTAATTAGCTTTATTCCTAAGTATTTTATCCTTTTTGGTGGTATTATAAATAGAATTATTCTTATAACTTCCTTTTCATAAAGTTCGTAATTAGTATACAGAAATGCAATTGACTTATGTATATTAACTTTGTATCTTGCAGGTTCATTTTATAGTATTAATCATTTTTTAATAGACTTAAGTGTTTTCTTTATATAAGATCATATTTCTGCAAACGGACAGTTTTACTTCTTTATTTCTGATTTTGATGGCTCTTCTTCTTGCCTAGTTGAACTAGCTAGGACTTACTGGACTGTGTTGAATAAAATTGGTAAAAATGGGCATCCTTGACTTCTTATCTCAGAGGAAAAGCTATCATTTTTTCATTGTTCAGTACTGAGTGTTAGTCATGGGCTTTTCATATATGGCCTTTATTGTATTGAGGTAATTTACTTATATTTCTAGTTTGAGTTTTTATCATTAAAAGTTGTTGAATTTTGTCAAATGCCTTTTTTGAATCTATTAAATTCATGAGTTTTTATCCTTTATTCTGTTAATGTAGTGTATCACATTTACTAATTTGCATGTTGAATCTTGCATCCCAGGGCTAAATCCCATGTGATCATGGCATATGATCCTTTTAATGTGTTGTTAAATTCGGTTTGCTAGCATTTTGTTGAGGATTTTTGAATCTATATTCATCAGTGATAACTGGCTTGCTATTTCCTTTTCTTGTATCTTTTTTTTTTTTTTTTTT